>NW_026694292.1:0-70107 GCF_021218885.2 Marmota monax | reverse complement strand
GTTTTAGGAAGTTAACATTCCTAGACAAAGTTAAACTCTGAAGAGGGTGAAATGATCTGAAATGCTCACTACTGCTGGAAAAAAAATTAAAAAGAAAATATTACAGTCACTGTGGAGAATACTTTGGCTGTGTCCTTTTTTTCTACAAAAATAAATATATTTTAGTTCTACATGACAGTAGAATCCATGTTGACATAACAATAAATACATGGAATATATCATGCTATACTAGTACCTCTTCTTCTCCTTCCCTTTCCCCACATCATGATTCCTTCCCACTATCAATCTTTCATATACCTATAGTTATTTTTTATTAATTTCTCATGGATGAAGTCATTATTGAGATTTAATGTGGTATATTCAAGTATGTATATATATATATATATATATATATATATATATATATATATATATATATATATATATATATATATATATAGAAAAGTTATATCAGATTCATTCCACTGTCTTTTCTTTTCCCATCCAGCTCTCTTCCAATCCTCATTGACTACTCCACTGAACTTCTACTCCCCACCCACCTTATTGCATGTTAGCTTCCAGTGGAATTTGAAAGAGAGAATACAAAGGTTACACTTCAGCTATGGCCAGTCAGAACTCATAATTCATTAGTAGACTTGAGGGACAGCTATTTCTTAGATATGTAGGTGTCAACCTTGCATTCTGTATTCCCTTATTTATGAAATCTTTGAGCAGAAGAATACATAACTTAGCTTAGCAGGAAAGAAGGATAATCTTGATTCCCCAATGATTAGGGAGGAGGAGACACAGAAGAGAAAGGGGGAAAATGTTAGTTTTTTGAAAAGATGCACAGGCCGAGCATCAAGGGATATATTCAAAGCATGGAGTGAATTCATGTTACCCTATCACCATAGATGATCCCCTTTGGGCCTGGTCTCATTTGTGCTGAAGCCAATTCACAGCAGAGCTGCCAATGCTGTTGCCCCCATAGGTAATCCTGGCTGTCTGCTGTGGGGGCTACATACATGGAGGATGGTTGATTCACCTCCTCAAATGCCACAGAATCTGAAAGGAGAATCAAAGAGGGTTGTGGACATAAGAATTAAAATTCCCAACAGTTGCCTCTCCAAGGTATCCCTGAGTTCCATGGATCACTGTGCCTACAGTGCCCAAGAATCTCAGCATCACTGATTCATGGGCTTGATTGAAAGATTGATCTTTTCAACACCTGAGTACATATGCCCTAGATTCCTGGCAACTGTATCCCTCAGGCTCACACAAACATGGGAGCACAGAATGGGGATTTCAGAACTGCATCTCCCCATCCTTCACCAGGTTCCTGAGCATCCTGCTTACCAAAGACAGGGACCTGCTGAGCTCAGAATCCAGACCAGGCTGTCCCAGAGCTCCTGGCTGTGTGGGTGAGTAGTGTTCTTGGAAAAGCACCTTGTACAGTGATCCAGTAGGCTCAGGAAAAGTGGAGTCCATGCCATGATTGAGCCTCCATAGAGATCACTTGCTGAGTCCCAGACCAGGCTGGCTTCATCTCAGGCTTCTCCTGTGCCTATCTGGGAAATGCTATCCAAAATTCAAATCAGTCTGAGCTCAGGTCAGCTGCTAAAGGAGTTAAGTAAAGTATCAGATCTCAGCCTCTGAGAAACAGAGGGGAGAAGTCAAGTTGCAGACTGACTTGTAGCCCAGGGGAAGTGCCTTCACTAGCTGGTTTCATTACCTAAGTGGCATCTCACCCTTGCACTCTCTCGTGGCCTTGCTCTTATTCTGTCCTCACCATGCAGATCTCAGAGGTGAGAATCTCTGAATTCTCCACTTAGTCTGAAACTCTGCCCATGGTATGATCCTGGTTCTATTCAACAGGAAGCCTGAAAGACACAGTGCTGACTTTTAAATTATCCTGGAATGAATCCCAGGCATTCCTGTAACTCATCCTGCCTCAGGAGGAAGGTGATTAATTGTGATCTGAGCCTTCAAGTGTGTCCTGTCCATTAATGTTATCCAGTAGAGACCAGATGTCACATCAGTTTTTGCTGCATTTTAGAGTTCTTTTTTTTTCCACAGAAGCGAATATGGCAACTCTCCGAATACTACTAATGTGCAGAAAGAGTCTTCCACAATACAGAATCCTGTCCAAGATCATCGAGCTGCAGTAGAGAGCTAGGGTAAAATCCCTGCATTGCCAAGTGCACCAGGAGTGTTTAAAGACACTTGAAATGCAGTAAGTTTCTGTCTTTCTCTGTGAGCTCTTGGGGCCTTTGATAAATTTTGCTTAGGTATCCCAAGTGTGCACCATGGCCAGGACCAGGTCACATTGTGATATAAGAAAGTTCTAGCAGTCTGGAAACTCCAGGATCTCTTCATATAAGTGTTAATTATAATTAAGTTTTGTTCCTTTGCTGGGGAAAATCTAACAAATGGGGAAAAAATGTTCAGTCAGGTACAGAGGCTCATGTCTGGTATTCGGGAAGTTGAGGCAGGTACTCAGGAATCCCAAGTACTCAGGAAGTTGAAGTAGGAGGATCACAAGTTCAAGGCCATCACGGGCAACTGAATGATACCCTGTGTCAAAATTCAGGAAAAAGAAAAAAGGGCTATAAATATAGCTAAGTGGTAGAATCCCTTGACTTCAATGATTAGACTGCAAAACAAAAAAACTTAATTAAGTCTACATAAGGTTAATAGGAATTCTCAGTATGCATTCACAATAAAAATTCATAGAGGAAAATTTGGTAGCTGACCCTAAGAGAGAAACAATCATAGACCAGGTAGAGTGTAAGGTGAGGGAGCTTCTGGAGAATGAGAAGATGCAATGTCTGGCATTAAACTTAGATCATGGAGTGGAGTAGAAGAAAGTAGGACACTGGTGAATGCAGGATGCCCAGTTGTTTATGAACAGTGACAGAGTTTCAGTACAATTGGGCAGGATTAGGGAAAACAGGGAGCCTGGATGTATACCAGATAAATACACAACTTCTTTAAAGTCAGATCTGAGAGAAGGGAGACAGAGGAATAGATCATAAGTGCCAAAAATGCCTGTAATAGAACAATGAGCAAGACTTAGAAAGTCCAAGAGTGACAACAATCAATTTAACTAAGCAGGGAAACACATGTGGGCTCAGCAAGGGTATATATATATATATAGTGAATACACAGTTTTTTTCTGCCCATCAGTTCATCACTCTGCCTATGGGAGCACTGCCCAAATCAAACCCTGAGTGGCTCAGGGACTGGGAAGGTGGCCATAGCTGCACCCTTTGGCTGCTCAAAATCTTCCAGCAGAAATACTTTAGATTTTAATCAACTAGAGCAGCCTTTTTGTGATTTTTGTCGTGAGGAAAAACATGAAGGATTGTCTAGGACTAAGGAATTTCCCCATAAAGAGCCTACCTGACTTAATTTCTCATTACTTGGGTAAGGAATCTCTAACTACTATATGCAAGTGTGATCTTCAGTATTTTCTGAGCAGAGTATGATTTTCTTTCATGTATGTTCCCCTTCCCATGAGATGTCAGTACTTATACTGACATAGTGGAGCTAGAGGTAGCTTCTGTGTTTATTGTTTAAAAATTTTCCCCCTAACAATTTGTCCTTAGGTAATTACCCTGAAAGTTAATTCCTAAAACCATTAACCAAGGTATTGCGAAGGGAAGTGCAGATTATGTGGCAGCTTTGTTCAAACCCTGGAGAAGCTATTTTTGGTGGAGTGATAACACGACACTCTCAAGAAGCTATGGCCATCGGGGCTGGGGATGTGGCTCAAGCGGTAGCGCGCTCGCCTGGCATGCGTGCGGCCCGGGTTCGATCCTCAGCACCACATACAAACAAAGATGTTGTGTCCGCCAAATACTAAAGAAAATAAATATTAAAAAATTCTCTCTCTCTCTCTACCTCTATCTCTCTCACTCTCTCTTTAAAAAAAAAAAAAAAAAAAAAAAAAAAAGAAGCTATGGCCATAACAGATGAGCCTGTGCTGTGAGTTACTCTGGGTCGTACTTGAATTGAGCACATCCTTCCCCCTGGAGAGGTGGGACTTCTGCTGGGATTTATTAAAAGCTCCCTTCATGTTCCCAGGTTTCATGGGGGTGCAGATGCTCTTCTTTCTAGAATTGGCAGAAAGAGATGGGCAAACTCAAGCCATGTGAGGATATGTATCTCTAGGGTACTACTATCATAGGCTCAGAAAACCTCCCCCTTATCAGGACATCAATTTCTAAGGGGAAAGAAGAGAAGGTGCCCCATCACCTGTATCACGTTGTGTTAAAGAGGTGGGGAAAGACTGTCTCTTTCTCAAGCCCATCTCCCAGCTCTCCCAGAGGAGGAGCTCACAAGCCTGAAACACTCTGAATCTATCCTCACTGCAGCACACATAGAAAGGAAACCAATCAGAATTCCCTTTGTCTCTTGATTTTTCCAAAGATTGAATACCCCCAACCCCCAATTCACCTGTTTCTGCTTCTGCCACTGTCTTCTCCTTACTTCTTAGATATGAATGGTGGCAGGAGAGGGGAGCAATTTGACTGTCTGCAATTGGCCCTCTATATATTCAGGGAGGAGCTGGGAAGCTACAGCTGCAGCCAGATAGCAGCAGTCTTCCTCAACAGCTTCTTTTGGTTAGCTTTTAAATTCTAGAATCTCTTTACTTAAAATTCAGAGCTTTTGAGAAGTGAGCCAAGTAGGAAGTTTCTGCACCATGCCCACCATATAAGCAAACAGTACAAATAGAATGCCCATTTTCTGGAAAATACTCTGTGTTTCCCCATTCACCTTTTTGACTTTGGTATATTTCCTTTGCTACATCTCTGGACTTCCCTGTATACCTGGGAATCAATGTGCCCATTGTCCTCCTCATTATCTTGTTAATGAAACCTTATTCAGGTGTACTGCCCCCATGTAAAGTTAGCCATCTTGTAGGCCACACAAACCAAGCTTAGTGGCATCTGCAAGGGTTGGTCTCTCAATTCTGGGTGGAAAGCCACGTGCTGGAAGGAAGTCTAATTTTCTCATCTGAAGAATGCAGATCCTCCCAGGCTTGAATAGGGCATCAGCTGTCCAGGTGCCAAACCTGGTCTTTTTGAAACCATATTTCTAAGGCAAACCAAGATTTGGCAGAGGGGGATATCAGACAGTGCTGCTTGGCTAGGTCTTGGTAGCAGTAAAGTATCATAGCCATTCAAAACACCTACATGTGTTATTGTGGACAAACAATAAATAAGTTATAGGAAGAAAGGAAACAAAAAGACAGACCAGGAAATACAACTTATTGATTGAAAGCCTTGTGCTACTGTTCACCCTTTCGCTCCCAAGTCAGTTCTGTCTGCTAGGCCTGCTTCTTACCAAGATGGTTATCCCAGAGATGTCAATCTCAAATTTTTGATAAATCTGCAAATCTTCACTTACAATTTTTAACTTACTGAAAATATACCCACTTTTGGAAATTGCCCCATGCACTGTTATTTCAGCCACAAACACATCCATGTTTAGAAAAGTTTAAGTGAAAGGAGACACAAAACCTAAAATAGAAGGTACATTCCCAGGAATCTACAAGATAGGGCACTTTGCAATGTTATCTACTATTCAGATATCAGAGACAACATTAGCCTAATGATCCTGAGAATTTGCCAACCACCTTGACCTGTCTTGTGTTCACCAGACTGGTGTCATTCTCACATCACTTCCCATGCCTACCTCTCAAGTTTCCTTTAAAAGAAGAGGTTGAGAACCCCCAAAGCATCTCTTACTCTCCAGATGGCACCTATTCTCCCTTGAATGTTTATTTTTCATGTACCTAAATCAATCTGTTTGTCTCTAACTGATGTGTCCTTGAACACATTTTAACAACGTTTTGGGGGATCCCCAATCATCATGAGTTGAGGTACCTCTCTTTGGTAACTTTTCACATTCACATGAGGATGTGTGTATGCTCACACATTCACACACAGACCCATACACACAAAATTTCATTGGAAAACACATGGAGAACAATGTGTGTTGGCTAATTACATGTATTAGGACATGGTTCCTAATATGGGGAAATACTATTCTAGAATCTGCAACAGCTGGAGAGGCCAAACTATGCTCCCTGTGCTCCTGCCCACAATTCTCTTGACATACACACTCTTTCCTTCTGGACATTGTTCAGAACTCACCCCTGGAGTCAAATCACGTCTCTTGTCTCTTTTGAGGGCTAAATATTTTCTGGTAGATGCTAGAAAAATTGAAATGACAGTGCTCTGATCTAGAGACAGAAAAGTCTAAGTGGGACTTAGAAGTCAAAATTTGACAGGCTGCCCTATTTTTAAAGACAAAGGCTCTTGATTGAGTGTCTGGATAAATAACATTTTTGGGAAAAAAAAGTGTGCTCACAAGACTACACATTGTGACAGATTCTAGTCCTGAGACTTGTGCTGACATACTTTCTTAAAAGATGTACAGCTTACTGTAATCCCCTGTGAGGTCACCATAACAACAAAGCATGAGGAGCTTCATGTATAGACAGACCTCATAACCAATCCAAAGTTTTCCAGAAGAACCTGGTAAATGTAATTATCTGGGTTATTCAAAACAAGTTCCTTCATCTGTTGAACCCCTCCCCCCCCTTTTTAAACCCCAGTCTGACTTTACCTTGATGGAACACTTGTTTGATTTCTAACTGAAACTGTATCTCCCAATTTGCAAATCTATTCTGTAACTGAATATAATCTGTCTTTTATTCAACATAGCCTTATTTATCATTTCTTGGTTTGCAACCCTCAGTTGTGACAGGATCCTCCTGCACTCAGTGGTGACCAGGCCCTGCCATACTCACAGCAGTCAACCTCGATTTTCGCCCATGGAAACCTCCATCGGGGTCCCTTCAACAGATGGATCTTAAGGCCTAATGGTAGTCTGGGACACAGGATCATCTCAGCTCAGCCCTTATCCAAAGGACAATTTTTCCTTAGAGCTGGTCTCATCTCTCAAAGAATTGTCCCCACTGGTTGATGGTGAAGAAACCTAACATTATATTGTCAAAATGATCTCAGATATGATCTAAGTTATCTATCCTTAGGAATGTCCTCAAAGTAGAATTACAGAATAAAGGACTTTGTAAGGAGAAAAATCACAGGACTCAGGGTTCCAGAGAGGGACATGGGGCTGTAACTCTAAGTCCCTGAGGAGGAAGAGGGGAGACACAGAGAAGCTTCATGTATGGACAGACCTTCACTTCTCCTTTCCTTGTGTTACTGTGGCTTACCCGCTCTGGCCATCAATTTTATGTTTTTCTCCACAGTAATAATCAGCTTCATCGTCAGGCTGGATGTTGGCAGTTGTTAAGTAATGATTAGCTCCAGAACCGGAGCCTGTGAAGCCATCAGAGATCCCAGTCCCCTTGCTGTGGCTGCCATCACTGTTCACCTTCATTACATACTGGGGGCTGTTTCCTGGCCTCTGCTTATACCAGTAAATGAAGTAGTTGCTGTGCTCACTGCTCAGGGTGCAGGTGAGTGTGGCTGAGGCTCCCAGGGAGGCAGATGCAGATGGCGACTGGATCAGCACAGGCAGGGCACAAAGACCTGGGAAGATACAATTTCATGAGTGATACTGAGTGCTCAAAAGAATGGAAAATACCTCCCCTTAGGATCTTTGGAGGGAAATAGAGAGAGGGTCCCCAGATTGTTTTACTCTGACCTGGGGAGAAAACAAGGGGCAGAAGGTAAATGTGAAGCCACTCCATAGTGCTGAGGTGCTTCCAAGCACTCTGTCTTGAGACTGCCCACCTAGGCCTGGATTAGGTAAGGCTCCCTTTTATCTTGTCTTCTTATGGCTAGAGAAGGCAGGAACATTGCATGCAAATTTGTTCTTCTCTTCCCCAGCTTATTTGTCTGAATTCTTGTCTGAGCTCTGAGATTAATGGCTCTGTGCTGGTAATATCCTAAATTCAGAAGAAGGTCCTCATTGGGACCTGGTGCAGTGGCACATGTTTGTAATCCCAGCATCACTGGAGGCTGAAGCAGGAGTATTGTGAGTTCAAAGCCAGCCTCAGCAAATGAGCAGGGCCATAAGCATGTCTGTGAGACACTGTCTCTAAATAAAGTATCAAATAGCTGGGGATTTGGCACAGAGGTTAAGTGTCCCTGGGTTCAAACCCCAGTATCATAAAAAAAAGAAGAAGAAGAAGGGCCATGGGGATGTCAGAGGTGGAGAGTGCAGTTCACCTGGTAGCAGCAGCCTTAAAAGAAAATCAATGATGCCCTCTGCACTGGAACATTTCTAGGAGTTCCCATCTCAAGTCTCACAGTGCCCACTGCTGGCCACAGGACAAATGGCACCCAAAGTGCATCATTAGTTCATACAGAATTACCAATTATGAACCCTTAGTGTATGGCAGCCTCTTTGACAAGTGTCTTAAATAAGACACTTCAGGTAGACATTTGCCATAACCCAACAATAGCTTTATGCTCGGGCATAAACTGTCCCCCTTTATTCCGATGAAGGAACTATCATTCAGAGATTAAGAGATAACACCTATGTTCCCCAAGGAGAAAATGCCAATCAAGGGTCCTGCCAGAAGACTCACCTCAGAGCTGTCCTTTCATCCCCTCTGTCCCTTGCCTCCCTACCCATCTCCTCCTCCCTCCCTTATCCCAGGCCTCCTGGACCCTCTTGTCAGAAGCATCTCTTCCTTTATCAAGTGCACATTTCTCCCTCAGTTCTATGGCAGGGAAAGGGATAATTTCTCTGCTTCTTTAATGTCATGTTACAAATAAGAACTTCTGGAACTATGAGGAAAGACTTGAAAGCATAATGAAAGGGCACAAGATTGTAGATAGGAACAGAGACTCTAGTACTTGCACACATGGAATATGCTGCTGGGTCAGCCCCTTTCAAGCTCTGAATTCAGGCAAGTTCCTCCTGCTCTCTGAGCCTCAGCTTCCCCATTTGGGAAGAGAATACTACTTGATCAGAGTGGGGTTGTGTTTAAATGACTTAAATCATGGGAAATGTTGGATACATGCACACATACAAGTGCAGGAATGGCTGTAGTCTGTGTACTAATCAAAGGAAGGGTCATCCTAACAGCCGACTGTTCTGTGTAGAGTGTTTTATGTGTCAGATTCCTAGCCCTGGTCCTCAGTAACACCATCAGAATGTCTCCCTGTAGAACTAAAGTCAATTGATTTGTCTTCTCATCACTATGTTATGAGTGTCAACACTTCTCTAGCTGCCTCTCTTGGTTAATGTTATCTGTGTGAACCTAGGGCTGGGAGGATGACCTTAGCTCTGAAAGACTAGAAACACAATTACCAATGCTTTAAGAACTTTCGTCCAATCTGTGTGAGATGAGCCAGACTTTCTTTCTAGTCGTTCTGGTGCCGAAAGAAAATGACACTGACAGGGAAGGCGTTTGTGTCTCACTTCCCACCTGTGTGTGTCTGTGAGATGTGTACCACTGCTGTCCCATAACTAACAATAATAGCCAAATCCTTGGCTTCTGCTGTGTTGACAGACAGGGTGGCTATTGTCCCCTAGTTAGAGTCAACATATCTCTCAGGTATCTTTGAGGGCTGCTCACTCTGTATATCATTTAAGCTTGGGTCTGATCTGGCTTAAGCTGGTTCCAATGGATGTATTCTTTGGGCAGTGCATCTCCAGAGCAGTGACTCATGGCTATCTGTTCCAGGGGCACTGAAACTGAGGACATCTTTGTGAGCTCTTAGGAGGCCAAAGATCCTGCAAGAGGGGAGAGGAGAGAAGGCCTCAGGATGAAGAATCCATTCTGAGTAGCCCAACTTAGCATAGTGTTTGAATCAGACCCAGCTCAGGGTATATTGAGGGCTGAACCTAGGGTCAAGACACAGGCAGATCACTTATACAGAGAGTGAGAATGTGAACAGGAGTAAGATTTAGAGAAATGTAATGTCCCAGAGCCTTGTGTTTTGAAATCTACAGCACAGCTGATCTCCCCAAGGTCTCTCTCAGGTCCTTTGGGACAGTGTTTGGTTACTATGAAAATTCTTTCTTCACTGAGTGTTTGTGGTTAACATTCTAACCAGATATGGGGTAGTACAGGAGAATAAAGAGAAGAGAGAGAGCCCCAACTCCCTCCAGCTGCTCATGGCAGAAATTTAGCCTTATACGCCAAGGCCACCTTCCAGATTTTGACCTGTGACCATCTTTCTATTTTCTTTATACTATGGTTTGTCTGGGCCCAGCTAAGCAGGACTGTTCACTTTCCAGGATCCTGGGAGGATCCTGGAACCCTCTGAGGCTGTTGAGGACACATGACAGCAGAAGGTGGGCCACTGATCCATGACTTCCCCCTCCTCTCCTCTCCTGACTTTAGATTCAGTTTGGCCCATTCCTGGTCATTTCATTTTAATGTGGCACTTTGTCATTAGAACTGTTGCTAAATCATTTCATATAACACATTGTGTTTGCTAAAGAACCACCTGAATGTGTGGACTTATAACAATTTGAAGTCTCATTTCAACATGGTATTCTCTCTTTTCTGTGACAGCCTCCTTCCACAAAAGATTAGTAACTGGCATCAAAAATTTATTCTTAATTTTTCTCTTTGCAAAAAGATTTACCTAACCTTGTTACTAGTTGCAGAAGCCATTGCTGTTTGAGAGAAAAAAAAACCCTGAAATCCTCATGGTATCTTTAATGGTTGTGGGAGTCACAGTTGTACATGGATGATCTTTGGAGGGTGGGTGGATAAGGATCCCTCCAGCAATGAGGATCCTTTTACTTAACCAAGGTCAGGCTCATGATCATACCTAAGGCCCTGAGGCACATGAGATTCCAGAGCACTCTGCAGAATCTCCTCAGAGGTTGTTCATGCTCCATCCAAGGAAGGAGCCCAATTGTCCCTTCCCCCACCAGTACCTGAGCATGATCACAGAGCCTTAAAGATGATGTGTGTGTATTCATGGGAGGAGAAGCCAGGGATAAGTCAGAATGCATCTCTGCAAATTCCCAGCATGGAGGAGTAATACCTGGGACAACTTATGGATAATGAACAATTGTACTCTAAAATTAAGCTAGGAAGCCCTGGAGCCATATGGGAGGAAGGACATGGGTGTAGAAGCCCAAATTTTCACACTTAGCTCCCTACTGGATCTCATCTTGGTCTCTTTAGTGATTTTTAGCCCTACATGCTGATACCTAGGGCCAGCTTTCTCCACTTTCTTACTTAGGTGAGTTCTGTACTGTGTCCTGGGCTCATTTAAATGATATTCTGACCCTCAGACCATGGTCACAGTAGCCCAGGGCATAGGATGGACTTCCAGATCAAAGCCTAAATTTAGTTTACCTGTCCTGGACCCCCATGCTGGCTTCTCTCTTGGTCTCTTCTGTGTAGTTATAGCCTCTGTCTTGGTAGTACCTCTGCTGCCATCTGTTGGTGGAGGAGACCAGGAACTGCTGCTTCCCTCTAGGTGACAACAAAAGCCTCTGTCACCTGCAATATTGTGGGCAGAGTGCTGCCTCATTCTGTGCCATCTGTACCCTGCTCAGCACAGCACAGAGAAGCAGCATTTGTGTTTTGCAGGGAGGCAAGATGGGGTAGTTCTGTAATTGGGTTTCAGTATAAAAAGCTGTCTCTGGGCCTTGTGTTTTGATACAAAAATAGAGCTTTCAGAATAAACTGTAGGTGTTCTGTAAAGTGCCATTTCCAGAGAAACTTTTATGAAACCCTTTAGAGACATTTAGTGTCTTTATATTATACATAGGAATCAAGGCTGATGCTTTTTCCTGATCTGATAGCAGTAGTAGCAATGTCATCAGAACACCTTATGCTCTGGCACCAGAGCCCAACTGTGTTTCCATCACCAATACCATCAACATCTTTCTAATCCTCATCATTATCAGCTCTGTTACAACTATTTTTATATGACCCACTTTTACCTACCATGCATTTTGCAGGACTTGCTCATCATCCCAGTATGCCTTCACTTTCTAACTGGGAACTTCCTTTTCTGTTCTCTGCATAAGAACCCTGTTCCCACCACTCTTAAAAATAAGTGTTTGAAGATTTTCCATATTTCCCCAGAATCAATTCCCCAGAAGGACAGTACTCTAAGGATGGTGTCACTCAGTGAAATCCAGGCTGAGCCTCTTTTAATTAATGAGACTATTTTTGTTATTTTGTCATTTAATTTGGAAAAATAATTAAAGATCCATTCAATTCTTCACATTTCAAAGTAGATACAGTTGAGATCAAGGAAGACTCAATTTCTAGGACAACAGAGAAGAGTATTTTCAAGTTGTGGAAATGACCCAGGTATCCTACACTTAGGTCTGTCTCTATGTAGAAGAATTTTGCCAGGTCACCTGGGGAGAGGTGAGGACATGAAGGCCAGTCTAGGAGGCACACTTTGTGTCCCACACAGCTCAATGCCCACTCCTCCATGGCCTGGCCATCACCACGAGCCCAAAATCAGCCTGCAGATGATTGGGTCCATGGGGCTGTGCCCAGATTACAACTGTCAAACATGGAAAATGAGCAGGCTGCTATGCTGAGCATGGCTGATCTGGATCCTGCTGGTTCTCTATGCTCTCTTACCTTGTCCCCTCTTTCTTGTGTAGGTGGCTGACATGGTTCTCATGGCCACCTCTACAGGGGCAATCTCATTCTCATAAGAACACAGTACATATAGTTTTAGGAGACAGAAGTCTCATTCTCATAGGCTCACCCCAACATGCTTCCATGCTTTGAGGTCAGGGTCAGGCCTGAATACTAAGGACAGGAGTCTGGGGACAGGGCCTTGGCTTGTAACCTTTGTAGTGGGAGCAGCAGAGGATTACAGGCCATGCCAGAGATGCCTTAGAGCTCTGCCTCCTGAGCCCATAGCTGGGTAGGGATCATGGTCTCTAAACAGAAAGTGGAAATTCATGGGTTAGTGAGTAATACTAATGGTAATGGTGCAGTTCTAGATGTTTCCAAACAATTTAGAGGGGTTCAGACTAGTGGGAAAGGTTTGGAGTGAATGGATCTTCTAGGCCACACAGCTGTCACCACTGAGTCCCCTAACTAGGAGGAAGAGGCCCCTGCCTTACTCACTGCAGCTTCATAGCTTTTCCAGAAGGAGCCCAGGATGCTAGCACCACACCAGGGAGGTACTGAGGTACACTCTGGATTATAGGCCACACTGGCCCTGCAGAGATCCTCTCCTTTGGGGATGTGAGAGTAAGAAGCAGAAAGAGTGTGTCTATGAGGAATACTGAGTAAAGGAACCCCAAATATCAGATTCTTCATATGAAATACTCCCTACATTTTAAATCAGTGTGTCTATTGTTGTGAAATTTAGACTTTTTTGCAGGCATACATGGATTAAAGGAATGAAGGGATAGTCAACTTTTGATGTAAAAATGGGTGGGTTTTTTTCATACACTCAATTCTCAAGTTTACATGAGTAATAAGTAGGAAAAAGTGTCCAATATCCACAGATAATGGAGGACCTTTGGTCTTGTAGGAGGATTGGGTGGAGTGAAGTGTGGCCAGCAGGAGGGATCCAAGATGACCTCATGTTCCATCAGAAACATGAATGGATTTGAGATTCCTGGAGGTTTTATTGGGCAGATTCTGAAGCCAGTCAGTGGGTCTCAGGAAACTCAGGTCAATCCCCTGGCACCTACATAGTTGTGAAGGAGGCTGACCTCCCCAGGTTTTTTTGCTATGATGCCCTAATGGCTTCTCTCAAACTGATGGGGACAGAAGCTTCTGGCTATCTCCCTTGGTCTGGCCTAGGCAGGACCTGACATGGAGTAGAAGGGGGAACCTGGACTTGCAGAGAAGAAGCCTTGGAGTAGGGCACAAAGGCAGGGGACATCATAGATTAAAGGCAGGCATGAATGGGGGGGGGCATGCTGCAGAGGGATGGAAGATCCTGGACACACTGCTGGGAAGGAACTGGAGCAGGGATGGCCAGTTTTTCCTCCCTCTAAACCTCAGAATAGCCCAGGCAGTCAAGAACATTTTCTCCAACTGGAACCCTCACAAGGACACCACTGGGGAACTCTCACATGTTCATTTCTATCCCAGTGGAGATAAGTCCTACAGGACTGGGATCATTGACCTCCCTACCTATACCTGGAGGCATGCGTGTCTGTTTTTTTTTTTTTTCTGGGAATGTCACATGCTCTCCTCTCAACTGGCCATTGTAATCCTGCAGAGTGTTTGTTGGGGCTGAGAACTGAGATCACCAGTGTCAATTTTACTGTTGGACTCAAGGCACTTGTGCTCAGGAGGATGAGAGAATAAACTGCATGTTTTTTTGTCTTGGGACATCCATGAAAGTGATTTCCCAGGTAAACAGCTGGGTTCACTGAAGAAAGAGTTTTTATGTGGACAACCAGCTACCTTATCAAATTGAAGTTTAATAATTTACACCCACAGCAAAATTCCCCAAGCCTAATTTGTACCAACCCTACCTAGTATAACACTAGTTACATGAATACACAGCAAAACCCTCTTGACAGACCTGCCTTAAACCTCCCCAGGACACATCTTCTAAACCTAGAACCATATCTGGTCCTTCCCCTTCTTAACCATAAATAAGACCCTGCCACAGTGAAATTATCATTAATACTAATATGCAGTTTTGCATGACTGATGACTTGCTGTGGCCTTTGGGATTGGCAGACAACTTAAGATTTGGGTGCTCTGCCTCACATCTCCTAATGGCTGTAGGCAGTTTCTACACCTATTTTGCAATACTAATGGGTACAGAGCTTCAACATAATTGTGAACTGAGGAATACTCAACCTCTGCCATATCAACAGGGACATACTTCACAGATCAGATCAAGGAGACACAGGCATCAACACTTATTTACATCATTGTTATTTGCCATACTTGGAGAAAAACCCAGCATTTCCTCCAGGTCTCATGTCATGGTCACTTACCCTCCTGCATGTGAAATCTCCCTTCAAGGGTGAGTGCTGGTCTCTCCTGAATTCTCATTCAGGAGAAGTGTGTGACAGTCCAGAGTTTTTAGCTCAATGAGATGAGCTGGATGAGGCAAGAAAGTGTCAGGAAAAGCAGGAAGATTTTCTGTGCAAACACCTAGGAAAATCCTAGAAGAGCAGATATGGGAGAAATGAAGAATAAAAAAAAAATGAACTTGTTTCAAAGATGACGTTTTTCTCTAGATCTCAGGTTGTGTTCACTAATAATCCTCCTGTAAGTTTGAATCCTGAAGTGCAAGCCCAGTCAATACCTAGGGAGCTTTGTCAGGTGGTTCTCAACTGCTCCCTAGTGGCCACTCTAAACTGGCTGTTGTATGTCAGGGCATCCTTTGTCCAGGTGCAGATTCAGAACCTGCCCTTCAGGCCTAGGTTTTCTTGATCTTTGCACAAGGGAGGAAATTCATCTTCTTCCTATGGATGTCACCATACTCAGGACCAGGAAGGAGAGGCTCATATTACACAGGAAAATATGAACATGTGCATTTGGTAGAGGAAGGTCAGAACTCACCTGAGTTATCTCTGCATGATTTTTAGAGTAGTGAGTGCTCATGGAAGTGGTTCCTGGTCCTGGTGCTGGGTGACACTGGACTCAGGAACTCTCTTCTTAGTGTCAGCTGCAGGTGCAGAGTCAATGTGAGTGAGTGGTGAGAATCACAGACAAAGACAGGAGCCCATTCACATCAATGCTTATTGAGACCCACTGTGATCTCCACCAGCTTCAGTGTTGAGAATTCAGGAGAGACATGATGCATCCTTTGCTCTAGGAGTTTCCATCTTCAGGATAAGACTGTGCTTTGGGACATATCTAGTGTGAAGTTTAACAGTCTGTTCCACCCATCAGAGACTGTGCTTTGTTCCCTCTGTTTCTTTGGAGATGCAATCACTTTTTCCAAATTCTAAGCAGCCAGCATTGACCATGTAGTACAACACACAATCATGGCATGGAACACTCAGTTCACCAGAGTTTCTTGTCAGTGCAAGTCTGAACTTATGAGGGAGAGAAATATATTGGTTTTTGTGTCATTTGGCTCCTTAACTACTGGTGGGATGACTGGAGCTGCAAGACCAATCCTGGGGTCTCAAGTCAAAACAAAAATGGAAGGCTCAGATGATAAGGATGGTAAAAGAGAAGGTGAAAAAGGCCCCAGGTCACACAATGAATAGGTGAGTAAGGAAGCCAGAAAACATTATGCTTCAGGTTTGTTTTGTTGTTGTTGTTGTTGTTGTTGTTGTTGTTGTTTGTTTGTTTAATTTTGTTTTTCATAAGCTAAGTATTTATTTCTAAGTGCTTTCTTTTTTGGAAGTGAAAAAAATTATCCTCAATGTGCTCATGAGTCTGTTTTCATGCATGCATTCTGGTATTTTAAAAAATCTACAACCCACTAGGGAAATACTTACTACAAATTAATCAATTAACTACAACAATGTTAGTGAAATTACCATGCAGGGGTAATGATATGCAGATAAGTAACACAGTGATTAGAGAGAGAGTGACAGGCAGGCTGGGATATAACCTGAAGCTGGGGTTCTCCCTGCAGATATGTCACTGTAGCTGCCTTCAGGACTGGTGAGAAATCACAGCACATGTGTTGGGACAGCAGAATCCATAAAGTGGGGGAAGAGACTGGGTGTGTGATGATGGGAGAAGAAAGTGGCAATGTGAGGTGACCAAGACTATAACCTGTTTAGTCCAAGATACTATCATCTCCTAAGGAGGAATTTGATGGCAAGGCAAATGCATTCAGAGCTGTTGATGGGGAAATTTCCAAAACTCAGTTGGATGGCATCTGAGAAGCACAATATGAACCTCAAGTACAGGAATAAATGGGACACAGTGGGTTCCCCAGTCACTTCCCTGCTTACCTGGTACTTGATATAACTAGAGGGTGATTGCTGGTTCCTCTCCTCTCCTCACCATGCAGCCAGGTGGGAACATAGGCTAGAGCCAGTGCCTCCTGTTCTGAGACAGGTGTTGAGTGTCTTCTAGTGTCTGGTGAGTGACACAGTAATGTTTTCCTTGACAAGCCACACATTCCCTGACCTGAGAGCATGGAATATAGGGAGTGTACTTCATAGGAAAGAAAAAAAAAATCCAATGTCACTAAAGGAGGAGATGAGAAGAGTAAAAGCATCTAGACTCACAATACTTGCCTTCCCTGCATGTACTAGGGTCATCCTTGACTGTGCAAAGGTTGTGGAAATATCCTCGGGCAAAAATATTAGGATTCTGAAGCTTCATCCTCTGATTAATCAGCTGCATTTAGTGGGTGCTGCTACCAGTCACATGGGACTGGACAGAATATTGGGAGTGTGTCCATCTCCCTGTACCATTCTCAAAGATGAAATATCCAGATTAGAAGCAACTACAACAGTCATTTCATGGATATTTACCCAAAAATTTCCCTGAATTTTCATTTAGGTCCTATGTATTTGTATACAAAATATCATCTATTGTCAACTCAGGGTCTATTAGCATTAAAGGTAAAGTAGCAGTAAAGGTGGTGCTTTGTGCAATAAATTATTTGTTTTTTTGTTTTTTCCTGTATGGTCCAGCACTTCCACAAATTAGACATTAGTCCATATGCACGTCTGGAAGGTGTACATAGAGACTTTTTATTTTGCTTTTTAAAATGTCTGTAATGGCATATCTATATGATCTTAAAGATCTGAGTGTAACCTTACAAAATCATTTCTCCTAGGATGTATGAAGAGTCCGGCCTGAATATAATATTATTAGGGGTTTCAGAAGACATTTTCAAATCTAAATATGGCTTTGCAATCCCATGGTAATACTCCTATTCCAGCTTCTGATATTTCTCTCTATCTCTTTCTTTCTCTCTCTCTTTCTCTTTCTCTCTGTCTCTCAGAACTTTGGATTGAAATTAGGGGCACTCAATCACTGGCCACATTCCAAGCTCTATTTTTTTTTTATTTAGAGACAGGGTCTCACTGAGTTGCTTAGCATCTTTCTTTTGCTGAGGCTGGCTTTGAACTCGCAATCCTCTTGCCTCAGCCTCTTGAACCACTGGGATTATAGGCAGCATGGCACCCTCCTAGATTCTGATCTCTTTCAATGACTTGTCTTTGCATAAAAGTGTCATTCCAACCCAGAATTTATCTCTTCATTAACAAACATGTTCCTGTTTGTGCTGCATATTGTTTAATTGTGATCAGAATTGGGAGTCTCATGAACATATCTCCTTGGTTGTGGGAATGATGTGGATTATGTCCTTGATCAAATCTAAGAGACATGAAGGTACTGCCTAATGGCATGGGCTATTGGGTGATCTTGTATCAAACATAAGTTCATTTCTGGGCACATCAGCCCTTCTCATCTTGAGGATTCCATAGGTTGTTCTCATAATTGTTTGTCTTAACCCAATGCCAAGTTCTGAGAGGAAGGTCAGAAACCAGGTCTCCCTTCTGATACACTCCACAGTGAAATGGAGGGAAGAGAGTGTTGGTATGTAACCTGGCTCTCTGGAGTCCTTTTCCATCCTGGAATCTGTGAACTAGCTTCTTCAAAGCAGTTTATGGAAGTGGCAAGACTTTGGATTTAAGATCCAACTAATTCATTGGGAAAACTAGACTTCCAATAGACATCTACTCTCTTCTGTATCTTGGCCATAGTGAGAAACCAGCGAGTGGGTGGAGACCAAAGTCGTGGTCATTGTTCAAAGGATGAGTGAGACTCAGGTCTGGGTGGGGAACAGTCTGTGTCTTCTGTGCATCTATCTGTGTTTTTGTGAACCAGGATGAGTTGCACATACTCTCATGTTCTATGCCACAGAAATAGTCACTCTTGTCCCCAACCTGGCCCCAAATTGGAGCCAGGGAATTCATCAGAGACATGTATGGGTCATATACTGTCATACATGAGCAGCACAGGAGTTAGCCTGGTTTTTATTGGTAGCAATATGCTTTTTTATTGCCTAATTACCTTCAGAACATATGGTTCTGTTTACCTGGAAGTCACTGACAGTGTGGGTAGCTTAGGAGGCTATGAAGCCTGGTAGGAGTAAAAAAGAAGTGGAAATAATGATAAAGGAAGCTTCCAGAAATTCCTCTGTCTTCCTAGTCTGTTATTTCTGGAGAAGATATTTTCTGTGGAGTGATAGCACAAGTCTCACAGGAAGCTGTGGCCATCACCAGATGTGGTGTGAGTCCTTCTGGTTTATACTTGAATTGAGAACATCCTTCCCACTGGACAAGGTGGGATTTGTCCTGCTGGCATCTGTAAGAAGCTGCCTCCTTTCCCAGGTCTCCATGGTGAAAGGATGCTTTTCCTTCTGGAATTCCAGAGATGGGATCACTCCAGTTATGTGAGGCATCTCTTCTGTAGAGTACTACTGTTCTGGGCTCATAAAAACGTCTCCTTTTCTGGACATGAAATTTTCAGGGAAAAGAAAACACAGTACCCCTTCAACAGTTCCTTACTGTTTTAAAGAGATGGGAAAACAGTGTGTGCCTCTAAAGCACATCTCCCTGATATCCCAGAGGAGGTGCCTACAATCTAAAACACTCTGAATCCATCTTCACTGCAGCACAGTTAGAATGGAACACAATCAGAATTTGCTGCACCTCATGATTTGTCCAAAGATTTAATTTGCCCCCCTCATCATCTGCTGCTGCTTCTGCCACTGTCCTCAGCTTGCTTCTTAAGCTGCAGTGGTGATAGGAGATGTAAGCTACTTGGCCATCTTCAGTTGGACCCTCTATTTTCAGGTATGAACTGGGTAGTTACAGCAATATCCAAAAGTCAGCTGGTTCTCTGAATAGATCCATTTGGTTAGCTTTTAAATTCTAGAACACTGTTACTTGAAATCCAGGGCTTTTGAGGATTAAAGTCACTGGTTCAAAGGTAAGAAATAGCTGTCAAATAGAAGGTCTCTGCACCATGCCCACCATCCCAGCACTTAGCAATCAGGTTGCCATTTTTTGGAAAGTGATCCAGTATTCCCCCATTAATCTCTTCAACTGTGTTTGATGTATTTCCTCTGCTACATCTGTAGATTTCCCTGTGTAGCTGGGAATCAATGTGCCCAGGTACTGTTCATCACTCTGTTATTAAAACCTCATCCAGGAATACTGTCCTTGTGTAAAGTTAGGCATCATGTAAGGTACACAGTTCACTTCTCATAGCATATGCAAGGGTTGGGCTATCACTTCTGGGTGGAAAACAATGAGCTTGGAGGAAGTCTAAATTTCTCACTGAGGGAATGCAGAACCTCTTGTGAAACCAGGCATTGATGGGGCATCAGATGTCCCAGTTCCACTCTTTGTCTTTCTAGGACCATGTTTCTGAGGAAGACCAAGATTTGGCATAAGGGACGAATCTGAATGAGCTGATTTGGTAGATCTTAGTACCAGTACAATGTCACTGACATTCAGAACACCTACCGGTGAATAAACAGGGAAAAAAATGACATGTAAAGAGGAGACAAAAGCAGACCAGGAAATACAACTTATTGATTGAAAGTCTTGAGCTACTGTTCTTCATTCTTTCTCTCCCAAACCAGTTCTGTCTTCTAGGCCTGCCATGTACCAAGACAGTTCTCCCAGAGCTGCCACTCTCAAATTTCTGATAAATCTACAAATCTTCACTCACAATTTTAAACTGATTGAATTTTTTTAAATTGAAAATTGCCCCATGCACCGTTATTTGGTCCAAAAAATACATCCATATTTAGAACAATTTCAGGGAAGAGCAATTCAAAACCTGTAATAGAGGGTACTTCCCCAGGAACCCATAATATAGGGCACTTTTCAGTGTTATCTACTCTTCCGATATCGGAGACCACATTAGCATAATGATCCAGAGAATTTCCTAACCACTATAAACTGTCTTGTAATCACTAGACTGATGTCATCCTCACATCCCTTCCCATGCCTATCTCTCATCAATTTTCCTTTAAAAGAAGAGGTTGAGAACCTCCAAAGCATCTGTTACTCTCCATATGGCACATATTTTCCTTTGAATGTTTATTTTTTGCTTTCCTAAATAAATATCTATGCCTCTAACTGATGCATCCTCAAACTCACTTTACCAATGATTTCTGGAATCCCCACACATCATGAGTTGAAGTCCCCCTCTTTCAAAACAATGCATATGTGCATGAGCATGTGTATACACTCACACCCTCATTCACACACAAATACACAAAGAATGTCCTGGGAAATAAAAGTTGGAGAAAAATGTGTGTTGACTAATTAGATGTATTAGGACATAGTTCCTTATATGGTGAAAAAAATATTCTAGAATCTACCACAGCTGGGCAGACTAAGCTATGCTTCCTGTGGTCCTGCACACAACCCTGCTGACATGAACACTTTTTCCTCTGGAAATGGCTGTATATTGCCCCCTGGGGTCAACACCTGTCCTACCTCTTTTGAGGGCCAATTGTTTCCTTCTGAATCCTGTAAAAATAAAAATGACTGTACTCTGGTAAAGACAGAGAAAAGACTGTGTGAGAGTAAGAAGTCATAATTTGACAGGTTACACTTTCTTTAAAGACAAAGACCCTCAATTGAATGTCTGGATAATAAACATTTTGGGGGGGAAATGTGCTCATAAGACAACTGATTGTGACAGATTCTATTCCTGAGACTCCTGCTGATCATGTTTTCTTAAATATGTATGGCTTAATGATAATTCCCCCTATGGCATCACCCTAACAAACAAGTATGTATAACTTTATGTATGGAGAGATCTCATAACCAATCCAAATTCATCCAAAACAACTTGGTTAATGCATAGATCAATCAAGGGTTGTTCAAAACAAGTTCCTTCATCTTTTGATTTCTTTTTTAAAAAATCATATATAAAATAAAATTTTAAAAGAATTATAGATTTAAAAAATAGTCTGCCTTTACCTTTACAGAACATTTGTTTGGTTTCTAACTGAAACAATCTCTTGATTTGCAAACCTATTATGTACCTTGGTATAATCTGCCTTTGCTTTCAGGTAAACCTCATTTATCATTTTATTTATCATCTCTTGGTTTGTAATATTCAGTTTTGACAGGACCTTGATGCAGTTGGTTTTGACCAGACACTACTAGTCTCATAGCAGTGAACCTCAAACATATAATTTCATGAGTGACACTGAGTGCTCAGGAGAATGGGAAGGATCCCCCTTGGGATCTTTGTTTGAAGGGAAATATCAAAAAGTTCCTCAGATTGCTTTGAGAGATATTCAGACCTGTGGTAAAAACAAGGGGTAGGAGGTAAATGTGAAGCCAGTCCATGGTGGGGAGGTACTTCCATGTGCTCTGCCCTTAGGCTGCCCACATGGGCCTGGACTAGGCAAGACCCCCTTTTATCCTGTGTTCATGCAGCTAGAGAAGGGAGGAGTAGTAGATGCACAGTTGTTCATCTCTTCACCAGCTTGTTTGTCTGCATTCTTGTCTAAGCTCTGAGCTTGATGGCTTTGTGCTGGCAATATCCTAAGTTCAGAAGAAGGGCCTCATGGAGGGCAGTGGCATGTGCCTGTAATCTCAGCAGATCCGGAGGATGAGACAGGAGTATTGCAAGTTCAAAGACAACCTCAGCAAATTAAAGAGGCCCTAAGCAATTTCATGAGACCCTTTCTCTAAATAAAACATAAAAAGTCATGGGGATATTGTTCAGTGGTTAAGTGCCCCTGGGTGCAATCCCTTGTATTTAAAAAAAAAAAAAAACACTATGTGAATGTCATGGGTGAATGGCCTTTGCACTGGAGAACTTCTAAACATTCCCAGCCCAAGTCTCAAAGTGAGCACTGCTGCCCACTGGACAAATGATACCAGAAGTATATCACGAATTCATGCAGAATTACCAATTCTGAATTCTTATTGTATTGCAGCTTTTTTGACAAATGTTTCAAACAAGACACTTCAGGCAGACTGTAGCTCTCCTGTAAAGTGTCCAGGTCCAGAGAAACTTTTGTGACAACACATTTGGTACATTTACTGTCTTCACATTATACATAGGATTCAAGAGTGATGCTTTCCCCTGCTACAATAGCAGTATTTTCAATGTCATCAGATCCCCTGATTCTCTGGCACCAGAGTCCTACCCTGTTTACATCACCATCACCATCTTCCCCCACCTCCTCATTATCACCTCGGTTACTCCATCACCCACATTTGCAGTGCATGGTGGAGGATTTCCCCATCAGCCCAGTGTGTCCTTTCTTTCAAACAGTACACTTTCTTCTATTCTCTGTTAGGGAAGTGTGCTCCTACCACACAGAAATCTGTTTCCTGATCCATTTTACACATTTTCCAGGGGAAAACAGGACTACAAGAATGGTTTCACTCAGTCAGATCCAGGCTGAGCCTCTTTTAATTAATGAGACAGTTTTTATTATTGTATCATTTAATTTTAAAAAAATTAAAGATTCACAGTATTCTTTTCATTTCATAGTAGATGTAGTTGAGGTCCAGGGAGACTCAACTGCCAGGACAACAGAGAACAGTTTTGTCAAATTGAGGAAATGACTCAGATAACCTAAATGTAGATGTTGGTCTCTTTGTAACAGGGTTTGTTCAAGTTGCCTGGGGAGGGGAGAGGGTATGAAAGCCAGGTTCAGAGACACATCTTGTGCCTCACACAGCTCATTGGCCACTCCCCTATGACCTGGCAATCACCAGAAACCCAACTCAACCAACAAGTGATGGTGTCCATAGTTGTACCCAAATTAGAGCTGGCAACCATGGAAAGTGAGCAGGCTGCTGTGCTGTGCAAGGCTGGTCTGGCGCCTGCTAGTTCTCTCTGTTCTCTTGCCTGCTCATCTCTTTCCTGAATAGGTGGCTGACATGGTTCTCATGGCCACCTCTACAGGTTTTCATAAGAAATCTGATATTCATAAAACCCCAAGTCATGTCATTTCAGGAGACAGAAGTTAACTCATAGAGGTCCACCCCCACAAGCTCCTCTACTTTCAGGTTAGGTTCAAGGCCAGGCTCTGGGTCCTGTGAAGATGAACCTTGGGAGAGGGTCTTGGTTGATCACCTGTGTAGAGGAAGAAGCATAGGATTCCAGGCCATGCCAGAGATGCCTTAAAGCTCTGCCTCCTGAGCTCATGCTGGGCAGGGATCTTGATCTCAAAACAGAATGTTGAAACTCAGAGGTCAGTGAGTAGTACTGGAGTTGACGCAGTTCTAGATGGTACCAGGGACGTTTAGAGGGGCCCAGCCTAGGGGCAAAAGGGTTGTTGTGGGTGGCTCCTTAAGTCCCTCTTTCCAGCAGCATTCGGTCCCCTCAGTTAAAGGAAGAGGTCCCTCCCCTACTCGCTGCAACTTCATAGTTGTCTGTAAGGATCCCATGACCCCAGCACCAAACCAGGGAGATACTGAGATACACTCTGGACTATAGGGCTACAATGGCCCTGCAGAGGGCCTGACCTTTTATGATAATAAGAAGAAAAAGTGTTTCTATAAGGAATACTGAGAAAAGGAACCTCAAATATCATGTTCTTCATTTGAAATGCTCCCTGCATTTTAAATTAGTGTGTCTATTTTTGTGAAATTTTGACTTTCTGTATAGGCATATATGGATTAGATAAATGAAGGAATAAACTCATTTTTTAATGAAGAAATGGGTGTTGTATTTTCTTTGATACACTCAGTTTTGAAATTTATATAAGTAATTAAGAGAATTCAGGGTTCAATACCCACTGAATGATAAAGGACCTTTAGTCTTGTGGACTTGGGATGAGATCTGGACAGAAGGAGCATCCAAGATACCTCAGGTTTTATCAGATCCTAAAATGGTTTGGTGACTTCCTGGAAGGTTTACTGGGATGTTTCTAGAGCCAGTGGGTTGGTTCAGGGAACTCAGGTCAGTTGTAGAGGAGGCTGATCTCCTTAGAGGTGTTTGCTTTTGTGCACTAATGGTTTCCCTGAAGCTGATGAAGAGAGAAGCTTCTGGCTACTTCTCTGGATCTGACCTCTGCATGGCCTGACATGGAGTAGAGCACAGACCCTGGTCTTGCAGAGGTCTTGGAGCAGGAGAGAGAGGGAAGGGAGATTATGGATGAAAGGCAGGCATGATGCGAGGGGATTCTGCAGAAGAAAGGAGGGGCCTGAAGACACTGCTGAGAAGGAACTGGAACAGGGATGGCCAGGTTTCCCTCCATGCTAGACCTCAGAGCAGCCAGGAAGCCATGGACCTGGGAAGGACATTTCCTCCAACTGGAACCCTTCCAAGGACACCATTGGAGGAGTGTCACATGTTCATTCCTGACCCACTGGAGAGTCCCCTGAAACTGGGATGGTTGCAAAGCACTTCTCTACCCTGTAAGTAGAGACATACATGTCTGTTTTTCTCTTGGAATGTCAGATGCTCTCCTCTCAACTGGTCACTCTCATCATGCAGTGAGTTTTTGTAGGGGCTGAGGACTTAGGTCACCAGTGCCAGTTTCACTGTTGAACCCAAGACACTTGTGCTCAGGAAGATGAGGGAATAAACTGTCATTTTTTGCTATGGGACATTCCTGAAAACTGATTTACCAGGCAAACAACTGGGTTCACTAAAGAAATGGATCTGACCTGGGAAAATAGTGAGATTATCAAATAGAGTTTAATATAATCACCATCCACAGCAAAACCCCCATGCCTAGTGTGTATCAACTCTACCCAGTACAGTGCTTGCTACATGAATACTCCTCAAAATCTTCCTTGGCAGACCTGCCCTACACCTCTCCAGGGCACATCCTCCAAATCTGGAACTATTCCCTGTTCTTCTCCTCCTTAACCATAAATAAGACTCTGCCACAGTGAAATTCTCCTTAATGCTAAGACTCCATTTTGTTTGAATGAGGACTCACTGGGTCTTTGGGAGTTGGCAGTTAAAGTCAATAAGAATGACGTGCTCCTATTCCAATGGAATCAACTGATCCTGGAGAGCTACAGGAGTTTTCCCCTCTAATCTCAGGAATCTAGGGAAAGAGTAGAAGTAGAGTCTTTCCCCACTCCATGCTGCAGGCTCTTTGCTGACAGGGTGACCAGGGTAGGAAAGGGCCTTGGGTGCCATGCTGGTGGCAGGTTTTTGTCTCACTTCCTTGTCTGCCTGTGTCACTGTGAGCAGCATTGCTATCCTCCACCTGACAGTAATAGTCAGCCTCGTCTCCAGCCTGGGCCCCACTGATGGTCAGGGTGGCTGTGTTCCCAGAGTTGGAGCCAGAGAATTGGTCAGGAATCCCAGAGGGCTGCTTGCTGTATACATAGATGACCAGCAGAGGGGCCTGTGCTGGCTTCTGCTGGTACCAGTGCACAAGATAGCTGCCAATGTTGTTGCCTTCACAAGTGATTGTGGCAGTCTGTCTTGGGGTCACTGATACTGACAATGGCTGAGTCAGCACATAAGAGGCTACAGAACCTATAAGGAAATAAAAGGAAAGGGGGGAACAATTGGTTACAGACTCTTCCTATGGGATGTCTTCCCCCCCCTCCCAGCCTAGAAGAGCTTTGAGAAGAGCTTCTGTGGGACCAAGGGCTTTCTCTGGCACCAAAACCACAGTGACACAGGCAGACATGGAAGTGAGACAGAAACCTGCCACCAGCATGGCACCATAGGGGCTCATGAGCCTGACTGAGGAACAGAGATTTGAACCCATGAACAACCCCAACCCCTTCCCTCCTCAGGCTCAGACAAGCCAGGGAGCACTGTGTGGGAATTTCTGCCCATAGTCATCCCACAGCCTGTTCTTAGCAACCTGCCCACCACAGATAAAGCCCTGCTAAGCTCAGAATTAAGGCCAGGTTAATTATAATTGAGCTTTGGGCTGGATCGTATTTTGAGGCCTTAGGGCACTACCTGTGCAATGAGCCAGGAGGCTGAGGAGAAAGGCTGTGCAGGTCATAATGTCCTGTAGCTGCCTCCTGAGTCCCAGGCAGGGCTGTGTTCCCCCTGGCCTCTCTTATTCCCTTGTTGGGGACAGCTGCCTCTTATGCAAATCAGCATTTGTCAAGGCTAAAGATGGTTCTTTGTAAACAGAACCAACTCTATGGTTGACAGTAGGAGGTTTTGCTAGCTATGGGGTCATATCCCAGATACAGATGCTGTACTGTGTGGGTCAATCAAATTCCTCCTAGAGTGTACCTTCTATCTTAAAAGTACAATGTGGTCCTGTATCTCTCTGTCCCTGGTGTGAAGGCCTCATGTAGATCTTTGGTGCTCTGACTCACATCTCTAGCATGCTCTGGGCAGGTTTGACAAATATGCTGCAATGCTGACAGTTACAGAGCTTCAGCATGAATGGTGGCCTGAGGAATTCTGAACCCCTACCATATGAACAGGGATATTCTACAATGGTCATATTGGTGAGACATGGACATCGAAGAATATGTACATCAGTATTAATGACAATACAATAGAAAATTCCAGCATTTCCTTCAGGTTTATGTTGTGGACACTAACCCTCCTGCCAGAGTAGGATCTGCTGTTTTGGAAATGTGTGACAGGTCCAAGTATAGCTCAATGAGATGAGCTGGGCATGGGAAGGAGGTGTCAGAAAAAGCAGTAAGATTTGTTTTGTGCAAACATCTAACAATTATGGAAATTTTAGAAGACCTAGAGATAATTGTAGACCAAAAATGTTGCACTTGATTCTAAGACAATGTTGTAGGAAAATGACACCTTTTCTTCTGAATCTCATGTTGTGGTCACTAACCCTCCTGGATGTTAGAATCCTGAAGTCCAATCCCAGCCCATACCTAGGGGGCTTTGTCAGGTGGTTCTCTGCTGCCCCCTCATGTCCAATCCACATTGGGTTCTGCATTTTCAAAGCATCCTTGGTCCAGGGGCAGATTCTGGGCCTCTTGGGCCCAGAATTCCTTAACTTTTGGCCCAGGGAGGAATTTCAACTTCATCAAACAGACATGACCACTATCAGGACTAGAAAGAAGCAGCTCAGATTACACAGGAAAATAAAAGCAAAAGCATTTGAAAAAGGAGGATTGGAACCCACCTGAGTTATCTCTACATATTTCTCTGGGGTGATGAGTGGTCATGGAATTCGTTCCAGGACATGATTCTGGGTGACACAGAGGAACAGGTCAGCTGAAGGTACAGAGTCAACATGAATTAGTAGTGAGAACAACAGACACAAAGAGGAGCCCATTCACCATCAATGCTTATTTAGACCCGTTGTGGTCTCTACCAGGTTCCACACTGGGAATTCAGTAAGAATGTGATACATCCTTTGCTCTAGGAGCTTCCATCTTCTGTTGGGCCTGTGTTTTGAACACATCTGTGTGAAGACTGTCCCACCCACCAGAGCCTGTGCTTTATCCCCTCTCTTTTTTGAAAGCCAGACACATTTTTAAAGTTCCAAGCAGCCAAGATTGACCATGTAGTCCAACATACAACCATGGAATGGAACACTAAGTTGACCTGAGTTCCTTGTTAGTGCAAGTCTGAACTTGTGAGGAAGAGAAATATATTGTTCTTTTCATTATTTTGCCTCTTGAATACAGGTGTGATGCCTTGAGTTGCAAGAGACATCCTGGAGTTTGAAGTTAACAACAAAAATGCAAAGGTAAGATGGTAAAAATGGTGGAACAGAAGCTGAAAATGGCCCAGGTCCCACAATGATTTGATGAGTACTGGAATTCAGCAAATATTATGCCTCGGATTTGTTTCTTTGTTCATTTTTGTATAAGGTAAGTATTTGTTTTTTGGAAGAGAAAAATTAGCCTCTATGTGCTCATGAGTCTATATTCATGCATATGTTCTTATTTTTAAAAAATCCACAACCAACTTGGGAAAATAATAGCACAAATAAATCAATTAATTAAAATATTGTTAGTTACAGAATCATGAATGGTTAATGATTTTCAGAAAACTAATACAGTGATTACATACAGGCAGGGTGAGATATAACTGGCAGCTCGGACTCTCCCTGCAGATGGGTAGGTGGAGCTGCCCTTAGGATTGGTGAGAAATCACAGCACATGTGCGGGTACAGCAGAGTCCATGAAGTGGAGGAAGAGTCTGGGTGTGTGATGATGGGAGAAGGAAAGTGGCAATGTGAGGGTTCCAGTACTGCAACTCATACAGTCCAAGACACTATTGTCTCCTAAGGAGGATTTTGATGGCAGGACAAATGCATTCAAAGCCGTTGATGGGGAAATTTCCAGGTAATGAACTCAGTTCAATGACATCTTTGTAGCAAATTAGGAACCTCAAATACAGGGAGAGATGAGACACAGTGGTTCCCCAGTCATTGTATTGCTTACTTGGGACTCAATATACCCAGAGGGTGCTTGCTGGTTTCTCTCCTCTACCCTGTACCCACCATGCAGCCAGACAGTAACTTAGGCTACAACCTGTGCCTCCTATCCTGGGACAGTTGTTGAATGTCTTTTACTGTCTGGCGACTGACACAGCAATGGTTTCCTTGATAAGCCACAGATTCTCTGACCTGGGATATGGAATATGTATTTCATAGGGAAAAAAGAAATGGGGCTGAGAAAGGCAGTGTCAATCCCTAAGGGACTCTGAAAGAAGGTGAGAAGAACAGAAGCTTCTGTAGTCCCAATAAATGACTTCCCCCGCCCCCCGCCCCCGGCCCATGTACAAGGGTCATCCTATGCTGGGCAAAGTTGTGGAAAAATCTTGAATCAAAAATTTGGACCCTGAAGTACAGGATTTCTTCCTGTGGTTAACCCAGTTGCCTGTAGGGGTCGTTGCTACCCCCTCACTTGGTCCTGGACAAATTATGGATGGGTGTTCAACTCCTTGCACCATTCCCAAAGACCAAATATGGAGATTAGAAGGAATTAAATTTGTCATTTTATTTATATTCAACCCAGTCATTTCCTTAAATTATCACTTAGGCCTATGGATTTATATAAAAAAATATCATCAATTGATAGCTCAGGTCTGTTAGCATAAAAGAAAAATCTAACTGTCAAAGGTAGTTTGTGCCAGAAATAGTATGTAATTTGTGTTTCCCTGTGTGGCCCAGCACTTCCACAAATTAAACATCAGTTGATGTACAAGTCTGGAAGGTGTATGTAGAAATTTTATTTTTCTTTTTTAAAAATGTCTGCAATAGCATATCTTTGTGATCTGAATAATCTGAGGGTAAACTTTCTAAAAACCATTTTTCCAAGGCAGTATAAAGAATTCAACCTGGATATAATATTATTAAGGGTTTCAGAAAACTCTTTTTTATAGACAACAAATGTCATTATGGCTTTGCAAATCCCATGATCATACACCTGTTGTTGATTCTGATCCCTTTCAAGGACTTATCTTTGAATAAAAGTTACATTTTCACAATTTGGTAGCATATAAACTACTAATTGTACACCACACTGCGTTTCAAATCCAGAATTTATGTCTTCAATGACAAGGAGGTGCCTGTTTTTTTTTCTACACAAGGTCTAATTATTTTCAGACTTGGGGGGCTCATGAGCATATCTCCTTGGTTATGGGAATGAGGTGGATGTTGTTTTGATCACACAATGAGAGCCTTGTGTGTACTGGCTAATGACATGGGATTTTGAGTGATCATGTAATAAAATACCAAGAGGTTTTTGGGCACATCAGCCCTTCTCATTCTGAAGACTTCATACTGTTGATGTCATAATTTTTGTCTTAACCCAATGCCAAGTTCTGAGAGGAAGGTCAGAAACCAGGTCTCCCTTCTGATACACTCCACAGTGAAATGGAGGGAAGAGAGTGGTGGTATCTAATCAGGCTATCTGGAGTCTTTTTCCATCCTGGATTCTGTGAACTTCTTTCTGCAAGGCACTTTATGGAAGTGACTGGATTTAAGATCCAAATAATTCCTTGGGAAAACCACATTTCCAATAGTCAGCTATGCTCTTCTGTATCTTACTCATAGTGAGAAACCAGCTGATAGAGTGGAGACGAAAGTCATGATCATTGTTCAAAGAATGAGTGAGACTCAGGCCTGGGTGTGTAAGGGCCTGTCTCTTCTGTCAATCTATCTATGTTATTGTATTGTGAGCCAGTGTGAGTAGCACTCACTGCCATGTGATACAGCACAGAAATAGTCACTCTTGTCCCCGGCCTAGCCTCAACTGATGGTCATATCGACCCTGATTTCTAAATTGGAGCCAAGTAATTGGCCAGAGACATTTGTGGGCCATGTGCTATCATAATAGATGAATAATACAGGGGCCAGCCTGGTGTTTGTTGGTAGCAATGTGCCTTTTCATTCCCTAATAAACCTTAAGAGCATATGGTTCTAGCTGTCTACCTGGAGTTCACTGACACTATAGGTAGCTGAGTCAACTCTTAGGAGGCTATGAAGCCTTCCAGGAGAAAAAAAGAAGCAGGAATAATGATAAAGGAAGCTTCTAGAAATTCTTCTGTCTGCCTAGTCTGTTCTCTCTCTAGGGACTTTTGGGCCTTCTTCTTTCCCATTTCATTTTTAGTTCCAGTGGCCTAGGAGCCTAATAGAAAAATGGTGCCTCTGAACTTGAAGAAGCCTGTACATATTGTTGACAGTTACTGCCCTTCAGGCTTAAACAGACAAGTGAGCACAGTGTGAGTACTTCAACTGAAGTCATTTAACCCCCTGTCCTGTGTCAGAATACTGAGCATCCACAGACAGGGCCTGCAGAGCTCAGAATCAGGGATAGGCTCACCCCAGAAACCTGGACTATGTAGGTGGGCAGTATCCCTGGGGCAAAACCTGTGCAGTGAAGGGGAATCCAGGCCATTGTGGACACTTCCCTGATATTGCTTCCTGAGGCTCAGACTGCCTGGCTTCCTGCTAAGACTGACTTATCCCTTTACTGGGGATCCCTGTGCTTTATGCAAATCAGCTAGAATTCAGATGAGTTCCTGGGAGAGCCCTGTGTTTTCCAGAGCAGGGATCAGCCCTCAGACACAGAGAGGAGAGATCTGCTGTTGAAGACCAACCCTCAGCCCAGGAGATAGACTTTCACAAGGTGGTTTCATAGTCTAGGCAACATTTCCTCCACAGACTGTTCTCAAAGATGACTGTCCTCAGTAGGGCTTGGAGGTCATTCATTTCAGCAAATGAGTGGTACATGAAGGTATGAGGACACCTGTACCACCTAGGGGCTCTGTGTCCAGTGTAGATGGCAGCAGATGCTTATAGGTCTATTGACAGAACTAGTGATAAATATGCTCTCAAATAACTGGTGATGTGAATATACATAACCACCAAAAGTTATGAAGGTACTGTTCTGAAGTCTGTTCTATAGAAAAAAAAATGGGAATGGTTCAGCATCTTTTGATGTAGCACATAGATGGCCTACTTATTTTCTTGTTGATTCTAAACCCTTAGAATTAATGAGTAAAGTTCAAGGGCAACTACTCTAATACCCATATTTATCCCCAATTCTAATGTGAAGCAAGTTTTCAGGGACAATGCGCTGCAACAAGTGTCCCCAATTAGTATGCCCAGCACAACAGAGCATTTTAAATGTCATGGAGAGAAAAATGTAGCTGCTGCCTGTGTTTAGAATGGCCACTGCTATGCCTGCTTCTTTCAGGTTCTCAATGATGCTGCCTCAGTGCCAGGGCAGATCTGGTGTTTGCAACATGAACTACATGACTGGGAAACACTACACCATATTATACCAGGACTGTTATGTTCATGCTATATTTTGAGTCTTCCTCTATTTCTACCCCATTCAAATTAGCAAATTAAAAATAACATCTTTGGATGGTGAGTGGCATCCACTAGTTCCATCTTAAAATTCGAATGAAATCATTATTATGGAGGGTTTTAATATGGAGTTAATTCATGGTTTACCTACAATAACATTTGAATGGATCCTGGAAGATAGAAGTAGATTTCTGCATGTCCAAAAAGAAAGTCATCTTACTGTCATTTTCTGTAATATACTAGACTGGAATAACATGTCTAGAAGTACATAGGAAGGGCCATTGATGGGGAAGCTGAGTTCCTCTCTCTTCCTCTAAGAAAGCAGGATCAGAAACAGTGGGCATTAACATGAAAAGCACAAAAGTGCATGTATACATTTTACCTCTGTACTTTATTCACTCTCCATGTGTGCTTGGACGAATTTGACAACAAGGAGGAAATCATGGTAATATGCTATTTCATTGTATCTGTATTGGATGAGTATGAATTGGCAAGTATGTTGAATTGTTTAGAGAGACACATGAATTCCAGAGAGAGAGATATTATACTAAATTTCATTTCTCCATATTAGCTCAAATATTTTGGTTTTAGTTGTTTGGAGCTTTCCAAGCCAAAAGAATGGACAAATATTTTATAAGATAATGAATAGATTATTTGATTTTATACTTCCCACCAATAGAAGGAGAATCTGCAAAATCTGTAAGATTTCAGCAAACAACACCATTCAAATTTGGGGATATTGCTCTAATTCTAATATTAAGAGAGGCTGATGAGGTGGGGTGGATTCCAGAGTAGGGTATCAGATGCCCTTCTGTGTGGGCAATTATATTCAGTAGTCTCTGTAATAGATTTCAAATTGTCATGAGAGCAGAAACCTCATGTTTTGGTCAATCCCCTCTAGGAGAATTCACATGTCAAACATATAGTTATGGAACAAGTTCATGTCATCCAGGAATGATGCATATTTTGGAAAACAGTTCCTGCATCCAGGTCCTGCATAAGCGGGGCCAAATAGGACTTCAAGGAATCACACATCTAAAACTGTAAATTAGCAGACAACATGTCAGACAGATCTGGTGATGATCACTGTGAGAGGGAGTTTGTGCTTCTAGGTTGGAGAAGGAGCAAAACTGTGGCTCAATGACACACTGGGCAGTTGGATCATATCCCATGTCTCTCTCTGGGTTCACACTTAAGTCCTGTGTGTGGAAAGTCATTCTAATATATAATAGCCCCCTCACAAATTTGAAGTTTTTTATGTTAGAGGTCAATACTGCAACATCTGATGAGGTCTTTCTTACAGTTGGTGATTCTCTGTATGAGTCTCAAGTTGCCTCAAGGCAGTACATGGTGATAGAGACAACATATCCTTGCACAGGTTTCTCCTGCTGTCTTATGAGGCCACTGTCCCTTTGGAGCAGTTCCCCACCATTACCATCTCATTTTAACTTAATTTCCCCCAAAATTCTCACCTCCAAATATCATAGTCATATTAAGTTTCTATCATCTTAATATCTGACAATTAGGGTAAAATTTAACATAAGTTAAAGTGTGGACTTTAAACACCTGGACACCAAAAAAAAAATGTTCTTTTCACATAAAACAAATGCATTCATTCAATACCAATAGCCCCAACTCTTCACTAATTCTAACATCACACCAAAAATCCAGTCTTCTTTGAAACTCAGGGCACAGCCTTCAGTCATGAACCTGTACATCAAATCTGTCTGACATGTTGTCTGCTAATTCACAGTTTTAGATGTGTGATGCAGTGACTCAGTAGTCCCAGAGCAGACATTCCTAATTCTAAAGGAAGGAATAGGCAAGTAGAACACAAAAACTGGACCAACGCACTTCTGAAACCCAAGAGGGAAGACCTTGAAACTTACAACTCCAGGCCTTGCATTCCATGTACCTTTGGATGATGGTTGTGCCCCCAGGGCCTCAGCCAGCCCAGCCTCCATGACATTGCTGAACCTAGTCAACATAGTGGCTCTCATGGGTTTAAGTTCACTATCTGTAGCATTTCTAGGGGTTATATATTGACAATGGCTCAACACATCTGGGATATCAAAACCAATGCCACTCCTATAGCTTCAGTAGACATTGTCCCAATGTGAACTCTGTGATGCCTCTGTCCCTGTAGCTGATTTCTCTTTGAGCTCCCAGGAAGATCAACATATCCTTTGAAATCTTAGTGAATCAAATCAGAGACACTGTGTCTGATAGAAGAAAAAGTTGGCTCCGATCTACATATTGTGGGGTCGGGCTCCAAATTCCTTAATAGGACACCCATAGCACAAGATTTAATAACAAGAATCAAGAAATGGGACTTACTTAAACTAAAAAGTTTTTTTTTCTCAGCAACAGAAACAATAAGAGAGGTAAATAGGGAGCCTAGCTCATGGGAACAAATTTTTACTCCTCACATTTCAGATAGAGCCCTAATATCCAGAGTATACAAAGAACTCAAAAAATTAAACAATAAGATAACAAATAACCCAATCAACAAATGGGCCAAGGACCTGAACAGACACTTCTCAGAGGAGGACATACAATCAATCAACAAGTACATGAAAAAATGCTCACCATTTCTAGCAGTCAGAGAAATGCAAATCAAAACCACCCTAAGATACCATCTCACTCCAGTAAGATTGGCAGCCATTATGAAGTCAAACAACAATAAGTGCTGGCAAGGATGTGGGGAAAAGGGTACTCTTGTACATTGCTGGTGGAAATGCAAATTGGTGCAGCCAATTTGGAAAGCAGTATGGAGATTCATGGGAAAGCTGGGAATGGAACCACCATTTGACCCAACTATTGCCGTCCTTGGACTATTCCCTGAAGACCTTAAAAGAGCGTACTACAGGGATACTGCCATATTGATGTTCATAGCAGAACAATTCACAATAGCTAGACTGTGGAACCAACACAGATGCCCTTCAATAGATGAATGGATAAAAAAAATGTGGCATTTATACACAATGGAGTATTTCTCTGAACTAAAAAATGACAAAATCATGGAATTTGCAGGGAAATGGATGGCATTAGAGCAGATTATGCTAAGTGAAGCTAGCCAATCCCTAAAAAACAAATGGCAAATGTCTTCTTTGATATAATGAGAGCAACTAAGAACAGAGCAGGGAGGAAGAGCAGGAGGAAAAGATTAATATTAAACAGAGACATGAGGTGGAGGGAAAGGGAGAGAAAAGGGAAATTGCATGGAAATGGAAGGAGACCCTCATTGTTATACAAAATTACATATAAGAGGTTGTGAGGGGAAAGGGAAAAAAAAACAAGGGAGAGAAATGAATTACAGTAGATGGGGTAGAGAGAGAAGATGGGAGGGGAGGGGAGGGGGGTTAGTAGAGAATAGGAAAGGTAGCAGAATACAACAGTTACTAATATGGCATTATGTAAAAATGTGGATGTGTAACCAATGTGATTCTGCAATCTGTATTTGGGGTAAAAATGGGAGTTCATAACCCACTTGAATCTAATGTATAATATATGATATGTCAAGAGCTTTGTAATGTTTTGAACAACCGATAAAAAAATAAAAAATAAATAAAAAGAAGAAATCTTAGTGAATCCTTCCTTGACCTCAGAGGAAGAACATTGCTTGCATGAATTACTTGTAAGACGTGGTGTAGACACTGCCAAAGCATACCTCTGTACTCTCTGGATTGATAGCATGAGCCAAGTCTGAAGTGATTTGAACCCCTGCTGGGGTAGCTAAATGGTTTGCAGTTGTGCAGAGAGCAGAATGCCAAGTCAGTCCTGGACACAAGACCAAGGAGAGAACACTGAGCTGGTTCCCTAGATTCATTCTGTTTCCATAGCCTTCTGAGTCTTCTTTGGAGGGCCTTCTTCCCCACTCTCTTGATGCATGATAGTTTGCCGCAGTCTGGCTGGGCACAATTCAGGAGCCACTTGTCAAAAGAAACAAACTTTATTTTTAGAATACACACACCAAACCACACAGCTCCTCAGGAAAAAAAACCTTCAGAGCCCATCTGCCACCACCAGCTTCCCACAAGCTTCTCAACCTCCCCCACTCCTCCTGCTCTTGAGGCTGATTGGCTGGGTTGCATGGGCGGAGCCAAAAAAGTCCCCCAATGAGCAGCTCCATGGTCTGAAAGGGCAGGGAAACAGCCCAATGAGCATCACCACAGAGGAGCCAATCAGTTGGCAGCTAGAAGTTTCTGGGGCCGCTGTGAGCCAGTCATCAGCTGGTAGCTGGAAGTTTGCTGGCAGCTAGGAAGATTGCTGGGGCCCCTTCGGCTGTGGTTCAAGTGGGTTATGAACTCCCATTTTTATCCCAAACACAGATTGCAGAATCACATTGGTTACACATCCACATTTTTACATAATGCCATATTAGTAACAGTTGTATTCTGCTACATTTCCTATCCTCTACTAACCCAACTCCCCTCCCCTCCCATCTTCTCTCTCTACCCCATCTCTCTCTACCCCTCTCTGTTTAAACAACAAGCATGTGGCTTAGGGACCGTGCCTGCCTTAGGTTGTCCAATAGTACATATGGTCCTTACCTGTAATTGGATGAGCTGACCTCAAGGCGTCAGCCTCCTGTCTTAGGTTGGTACCATTACAATTGGATCTTACCCGTTATTGACTACCGGTTCAGCATACAGCCACACCTGTGGATAGGTCTTTGTACCAGCGGGGGGGTGAGGTTCTTTGCCTCACCTCTGTTGGCCCCCAAATTTTAGCTGAACGACCATCACAAGCAGAAGGGAGGAAGATACACAAAGCCAATTGACAGCTCCTTTTGGAAAAATTGTAGCACCGATGACACCATCAGCAAAAATACCCCAACACTACCACAAGTTGCTGCACCAACAGATAGTTCACAATGCATACAAGTGAGTTCACAGTGCATACAAGTGATACATAGTCCAGGAAAGTTCTGCAAACAGTTCAGTAATGGCTCCTTTTGGAAAAATTACCACCGATGACACCATCAGCAAAAATAGCCCAACACTACCACAAGTCGCTGCACCAACAGATAGCTCACAATGCATACAAATGATACATAGTCCAGGGAAATTCTGCAAACAGTTCAGTGATGGCTCTTGCAGAAGCTGTAGATTGGTTTTATCTTTGTCTTCACCGGCACTGGGATGAAGATAGGAATTCTGGCAATAATGGCTAAAGAAAAAATTATGTAACATTCCAGAAGGCACTAAAAGAAAACAATTTTCTTAACAATTTACATTATCTTGAACAGAATTATTAAATATAATGAAAAGGAAAGGTGAAAGTAAACAAATAGATCTGTTAACCTCCTTTTTAGTTCACATTTCAAAACAATCCTCAACAGCTGTTTACTCAATTTAAATCAAACCATTTAAATCACGTGAATAATAAAAAAATATATATATGGATCCATTTTTTCATGAGCGCTCATCATATATGATATATGGATATACATACATACAAACATACAACATAAAACACAAGTATGCACACATAATATAATACATACAACACATAACATAATAGTAAAGGCCTTATAACTTTTTACAGTTGAAATCTCCATTGCAATGATTAAAAACTGTATAGTCAAAAAATAGAACTGATCAGCAAAACATTAACTTAGGTCTGTATGAGCTCAAAAAACAAAATAGAACTTCATGATGTGGGAAAGGGAAATAATAAAATAGATATTGAAAAAAGCATCCTGGTTCTGTCACAGATGTAAGGATAGCCAAACTGGAGATTTGGATATCAGCTGTTATGGATTTGAACCAAATCATCTTCTTTTTGGTCTGTAGAAATCGCTTTAGTTAATCTTTCTGGAATCCAAATCGGCTGCTGTTCTCCCTGTGGAAACACACAAACAGACCCCTGACTCCAGACAATTACTGGGTCAGGACCTTTCCATTGTCCTGTTAGAATATACTTCCAAAGTACCTTGGGCTTATGTACATTTTTTGGACACATATGCCTTTCCACAGCACTAAGCCCTGATGAATCCAAATTTAAAAAGTTTAGAGTAAAAAGGGTTATTTTAAGTTTATCTTTGGGGAATATATACCCCTTCCCAATTCCCTCTTTTTGCTTTAATAAGTACATTTTAATAGTTTGATGAGCTCTTTCAACTGTGCCTTGTCCCTGTGGATTGTATGGGATTCCTATTATATGAGTAATGCCAAAAGATGAGCAAAATTGTTTAAAACAGATAGAAGTACAACCAGGGGCATTATCTGTTTTTAACTGTTTTGGAACGCCCACCGTGGCAAAATTTTGTAAGCAATGAGCTAGAATATCTTTAGTTTTTTCACCGGCATGAAGGGAGCCCATCAAAAATCCAGAAGAAGTATCAACTGTAACATGCAAATATTTTAATTTTCCAAATTATGGCAAATGTGTGACGTCCATCTGCCAAATATGGTTAGATATCAGTCCTGTAGGATTGATTCCAATATTAACTTGTGGTAAAAAGGTCACACAATTTTGACATTGTTTTATTATTTGTCTAGCTTGTTCCTTAGTTATTTTAAAATGCTTTTGTAAAGTATTAGCATTGACATGGAACTTTTTATGAAAATTTATAGCTTCTTCTAGTGTAGAGAAAATATGTATGTCATGTGTAGTTTTATCTGCTAAATCATTGCCCAAACTAAGGGCTCCAGGCAATCCTGTATGTGCCCTGATATGTCCTATAAAGAATGGATCTATTCTGTCCCAGATTAGACTTTGTATAGTGGAAAGCAAAGAGAAAACAGTAGAAGAAGTGGAAATCGTACAAGCATATTCAAGGGATACTATAGCGTTAACTATATACTGACTGTTGGAAAATAAATTAAATACAGAATTTTAAACATCACAAAAGCTTGTAATACTGCATTAAGCTCTACATTTTGAGCTGATTGTTTGGGTACTAAAAATGTAAAAGTTTGATCAGGTGTAACTATTGCTGCTGTACCATTATTTGACCCATCAGTGAATATATTTGGAGCATTCATGATAGGTGTTTTTCTTGTCATTTTTTGGAAACATTACAGGATGCAATGACCAAAAAGACAATAAAGTATTAGATGGTAAGTGGATATCAAATGAAACATTAGATTTGCACATGATTATTGCCCAAGTATTTAAATCATTAGCTAACTCATCAATTTGATTCATAGTATGTGGAGTAATAATTTTATTGGGAGAAATTCCAAACATTCCCTTTGCTGCTTTTATTCCTTTGAGTATTAATTGTCCTACAGCCTCAGGATATCTAGTAAGAATAGTGTTAGGAGAATAAGATAAATGTATCCACAATAATGGACCTTCTTGCCAAAATACTCCTGTAGGAATATTTTTTGTTGGTAGTACAATAAATAATAAAGGCAAACTTATATCAATTCTATCCAAATGCATATTTTCCACATATGTTTCAATGATTTTTAATGCCTTTCTTGCTTCAGGCATTAACATTCGGGGTGAATTTGGATCTGTTGGACCTTTTAGGATATCAAATAAAGGTCCCAACTCTCCTGTTGGTATACCTAGATAAGGCCTTATCCAATTTATGTCTCCTAATAACTTTTGAAAGTTGTTAAGTGATTTTAGTTGATCTACTCGTATTTGAATTTTTGGTGGATGGACCATGGTTGAGGATAATAGAACTCCTAAATAATTAATTGGAAAATTTAATTGTACTTTATCTATTGCTATCTCTACATTATAATTTTTTAATAAGTTTGTAAGTGTGGCATAACATTCTAGCAATGTGTTTTTATCTTTGTGTGCTAATAATACATCATCCATATAGTGAAATATTTGTAGTTCAGGATTTTGATTTCTAAGTGGCTGGATTCCTTTGTTAACATAAATTTGACACATAGTTGGGCTGTTAGCCATCCCTTTAGGGAGTACTTTCCATTCATATCTCTGATCAGGACCTTCATGATTCAGTGCAGGGATAGTAAATGCAAAATATGGACTACCCTCAGGATGAATTGGAATTGAAAAAAAAAAAACAATCTTTAATATCTATAACTAAAACATACCAGGTTTTTGGCAAAGCAGACAATTGAGGAATCCCCGATTGAGCAGGTCCCATAATAAACATCTCATTATTAATGGCTCTTAAATCTTGCAATCATCTCCATTTACCAGATTTCTTTTTGATGACAAAAATGGGAGTATTATAGGGAGATACAGAAGGTTGTATATGTCCTTCCGCTAATTGTTGTTTGACCAGGTCATGGGCTGCTTGTATCTTTTCTTTAGTCAGGAGCCACTGAGGAACCCATACTGGTCTTTCTGATTTCCAAGTAATTTTTATTGTCTCAGTGGCCCTTTCTGAAAATCCAACCCATGTCTCTCCGTTCCTTGATCTATTTGTATTGGTGCTGCTATACCTTGTTCTTGTTTTTCTATTTTTTTCCTTTCCTAAAACCTTGTCTAGCCATAATAGTGGGTGCATTTTGATTGATGTTATTTGTTAATGTCAAACCTAATTGATCTAGGACATCTCGTCCCCATAAATTTAAGGGAACATGATCCAATACATATGGTTGTATAGTTCCTTCACATCCTTCAGGATCCTTCCAATCTAATACCATTGCACTTCTATGGGGATTAGTTGCAACTCCTAGGCCTCGAAGCATTTGAGTGGCTTGTTTTAATGGCCAATGTTTTGGCCATTATTGACGAGAGTTGATGCTAAGGTCTGCACCTGTATCCATTAGCCCATTAAATTCATGTCCTTGAATATTTTGTTTTAGCATGGGACGAGAATCTAAATTTAAAGAAAGCGTAGCTCAATCTACACCTATGGAGCCAAATCCCTTGGAACCTCTTTATACAGTATGACTGGAAAATTTATCATGTAGGCTAAGTATTATTAGTAACTGTGCTATTCTATCTCCTGGTGAAATTACTGATATACCCTTTGGAGAACTGGCTATAATTTTTATTTCACCCTCATAATCGGGATCAATTACCCCAGTACTTATCATAAGTCCTTTTAGAGAAGAAGAGCTGCATCCCAATAATAAGCCCTCTGTTCCTTTGGGAAGAGGTCCCTTTACCCCTGTGGGAATGATTTGAACTCCCATCTCTGGAGTTAGTACTGTTCTGGTGGAGGCGCAGATGTCCAACCCTGCGCTCCCTCTGGTTTGTCTGATGAGGGATCTAATGGACAATGTGTCTTGGGGACTACCCTGATGGGATTGCTGGGTTCCTCCAGTGCTCCATATATTTGTGGTCTTGGTCCCCAGATCATTGGGCCCCCCTATCCTTTTTTTGGTAATGGAGCCTGACGCCTTTCTCCACAATATCGTGGGTAAACACCTGGTCCTTGTCCATTTTTGATAACAGATAACCCTCTATGGTGGATGGGGAATGCCATTCATTAGCCCAATGTCTCCCTCTATGGCATCGTGGGCAAATACCTGGTATTCTACTCATTTGATACCTAGTTTTTTTAAATACTCCTCCTATGGGGCATTTCCTTTTAAAATGTCCTGTTTGTTCACATTTGTAGCATGTTCTTGGCCTGGCATCTAAAGCCTGTTTTACTGCAGCTGCCACGATTTGCCCTTGTTCATTAATGTATCTGGCATCTAAAACCTGTTGTACTGCAGCTGCCACGACTTGCCCCTGTTCATTAATGTCTCTACATAATTTAATATATGTGTTTAAATCTTCATGTTTCCATGGTCTAATGACTTCTCTGCACCAACGATTCGCTTGCTCATAAGCCAGTTGTTTTATTAATGGCATTTCTTATTCTATATTCCCAAAAACTGTGGTGGCTGTTTGAATAAGCCTATCTACAAATTCAGTGTAAGGTTCATTATCTCCTTGTATTACCTTAGATAATTGACCTTGTAAACCTCCATGTCCTTGTAAAGTCTTCCATGCCTTAAATGCATCTACAGCAATTTGTATGTATACGCCAGGATCATATGCAATTTGTTGCTGCTGATCCTCATAAGGTCCCTTTCCTAACAACATATCTAGATTTCTCTGAGGATATCCAGCTGCTGCATTTTGCCTAGCCAACTCCTTGCAAAATTCCTCATTGGCAACCTTCCATAACAGGTATTGTCCTCCATTTAGCACAGCTTTACACATATTAGCCCAATCTGCTGGCGTCATGTTCAAGTTGGTAATGGATTCAACCATGCTTACAGTAAAGGGTGCTTGAGGACCATAGGTTGTTACAGCCTCTTTTAGCTGCTTCACTTTTTTGAAATTTAAAGCATGGTGAATTCACTGCCATCCTGCCTGCTCAAATACAGGGCATGTTAATATTTGAGATCCTGTCTCAGGATCCCAACTATCAACTGCGGGGGTTGGGAGCCTCCCAGCATATGGAGGTGGCGCTGTTGGTTGGACACTTATGCCCTCTGGTTATAGAAAGGTGTTAGTAGCAGTCTCCTGTTGTAACTTTTCCCCTGATGGCTTTTTCTGCTCTAAACTTTCTTCCTCTGTCTGACTAGTTCGAGAGACCTTCTCTTTTACTTGAATCTTTTCCTCTGTCTGACTCGCTCGAGAGACCTTGTGTTTTACTTGAATCTTTTCCTCTGTCTGAATAACTTGAGAGACCTTCTCTTTTACTTGAATCAATATGTCTTCTGCTTCCTCTACCATTGTCTGAACTGAAGGTTTGGACTAAGCAAACAAGATACGAATGTCCACAATGGCAATGTGCCAACTGGCAGAGTCCCTGGGCTTTTCTTTTCTATTCTTTTTAAATCTTCACCATGATGGTTCCATTGTGATATATTTAACAAATCCTCCTTAAAAAGCCATGGGCTACATTTTTGTATTGTATCAACGTATGCCCTGACTGCTCTTGATTTTACTGAGATGCCTCCTTCCTCTAACAGTTTACTTAACACTCTTTCGGTTTGTTTTTTACTAATTTCTGATCCCATATTTCTAGTATAATACAACCCAACAAGATGACGCCAAACAAAACTGAGACAGAATGAAACAAAAATGGAACAACACAAAATCATCATAGCCTTTCTATCCTCCTGAAATGTCCATCTGTCATTTCTCCCTTCCTCAGATGCAAATAGTTTGTCCTCAGATGTGAGCGGTTTTCTTCCGTCTCACTCATCTCCAGGGACAGGCAACTTAAAACAAAAGTGAAACAAAACAAAAGAAGAATCTTAAAATGGCTACCCATCATCTTGCCCTGCCCTCAGGGGCGAGCAGTTTACCTTATCACTTACCCTCAGTTGTTCCTCGTGCGGCCCACCAAACGCCGCAGTCTGGCTGGGCACAATTCAGGAGCCACTTGTCAAAAGAAACAAACTTTATTTTTAGAACACAAACACCAAACCACACAGCTCCTCAGGAAAAACCATCAGAGCCCAACTGCCACCACTCGTTTCCCACAAGCCTCTCAACCTCCCCCACTCCTCCTGATCTTGAGGCTGATTGGCTGGGTTGCGTGGGCAGAGCCAAAAAAAGTCCCCCAATGAGCAGCTCCGTGGTCTGAAAGGGCAGGGAAATAGCCCAATGAGCATCACCGCAGAGGAGCCAATCAGTTGGCAGCTAGAAGTTGCTGGGGCCACTGTGAGCCAATCATCAGCTGGCAGCTGGAAGTTTGCTTGCGCCCCTTCGGCTGTGGCTGTCAACAACAGTTGTCTGCATCTTTTCTCTGACAAGGCCCTTAGCTAGTGGTCCTTTATAACATGCTTGGCATTCTCTATTAAACATGTATTTTTGTTCCTCAGGGCCCATGTGTGACTTTTTACATTCTATTTCTTTTTCATTAATAAATTCCATCTTCAAATAATTCTTTTACACTTTTTTAATTATTGTAATTGGTTAAAAGTGCCCAGGCAACAACCTTAATGGTTTTCTGACTAGAAATTTCATCCACCACTTACTCCTCACTCTTACTTCTGGCTTTGCAACAAGCCCTAAGGCATAGACACAGTTCAGCATAATTTTTTTCTCCTTCATAATGAAGATGGTCTTGGCTCCAGTTTTCCAAGAAGTTGTTGCTCCCTTCCATCTAAGCCCTCACAGAATAATTACCCTCATCTGCCCACAAATTTATCAGCATTCTTGTCATGACCACAAAGCCAATCTTGAAGAAGTTGTAATCTTTTCCTAGTCATTTTATCTTCTGGCTGTTCACCAGTATCACCCATAACATTTCATTTTCAACATTTTGAACATTTTCTAGCCTTTTTCTCTAAGGTCATCCAGTCTCTGTTTCTAAATTCTAATGTATTGTTTATTCACAAAGGTCTTATTATCTACTTCCAATTTTCTGCCTTACCTTCTTCTTGTTGCTATCACTGATTACAGACCAGTAACTAAGGAGGATGAAGGGTTTATTTAGCTCCATATGTCCAAAAACATGGCATCAGACTAGAGAGAGTCTTTTTGCTGACAAAGACTCTCAGAATCCTGAGGTGGCTGAGGGCATCTCGTGGCAAGACAGAAGTCCTCGCTCAGGTTTCTCTTCCTCTTGTGAAGCTACAGTCCCATTGATTAAGACTCTGCCCTTATTCCTTCATTTTACCTTGATTACCTTTCAAAGATACCACTTCCAAATACATAGTCAGATAACACTTATACCCTCTAACTATCTCACAATAGGGACTGCATATCAATCTCAGTTTTGATGGAGACATTAAAGCCATAGTGTAAGGAATATGTATTAAATGCAGGCAACCCTCTAGTTCAATGATGGTTCTTGATTAAAGACAGAATTTCAACATTCCCTTAGTTAGGCAGGGCTGATATGGGACCAAGGACTTCAGGAATGAATTCTGGGGTCCTCCCACCAGGGAGTGGAGGAATTTGCTGAAGGTTCGGGTGATGTGGAATACATAGTGAAGTCATAACGAGTATCATTTGTGACCTAGGCCAAAACACAGGGAGAGTCAAGTTTTTTAAGTGAACTTGTAGATACAGTTTAGCCAAACATACTTTTTTCTCATCCCCTTTCTTCCTCTTATCTCCTAACATAAGACAGGGTAATTGTAAATCACTTGATTTCTTGGTCTTTGAGATGAAGTGTTTGAAAATGGAATGTGGATCTGCTATGAAAAGACTTGTGTCACCCAAAAGTCAGAAAGAATTTTTCATTATCTTATGGTGAAAGGAGCAGTATGTTTATGGTTTTAACAAGGATAGATTCAGGGGAATATTGATGTTGGTATTATATTTCTTTGAAGATTGTATGGATTATGTATTATGTGGTTTCCAATTATCAGTGGGTGGACCACATGTTTTGTATTTTGAAATAGTTTTCAGAATTTCATTTATTCCATGTCTCATTTGTTGCTGGGGCCCTGTTGATGGCTGTGTTCCTGAGCTAAAACCAGAGAATCTGTCAGGGATTGATACCATGACTGCTGTCCCAGACCTCCTGGGCTCTGGTGTGTCTGGGCCCAGCTTAGCCCAGCTCAGCAAGTCAGCTTGGACTTGTTGAAAAGAAATTTTCCTGTGTGGGATCCTGCATTACCAATGCCTTTCCAGGAACTATTAAGTACAACATCAGTTCTGAAATTGAGCAAATATAGCATGAGAAACTTGGTGACTATATTAATGCTTGTTTTTCCTATGGGGTTTGGATGGCATACAAGGGTCACCTGGTGCTAAAAGGGCAGTTGGAACCATGATACCTATAGTTAGATGAAGTTGGATACTAGAGAGGATCCAAGCCAGGCACCTTGACCTCAGGCAATCATCAGGCCTGAATCACACTCTGTGTGGGAATGGAGAGTTGGTCTTGCAGAGGGTGTCTGGGGGATACCACAGGGACTGCTACACAGGTTTGCTGTGTTTAGAGTCATAACCTTCATAGGAGACTGGGGCTTCAGGTGCTTATCAAGAGCTGAGCACTCCTGGGACTCATCCAGGACATATGGACCTAAAGTTTTCTAGTCAACATTAAATGTAAATTAACAAATCAAGAAGAGATGTCAAATGAAACCTTCTCTCTGTCCATCCAATCAGACCCTTTATCCCCAACACATGCACATAAACCAAAAAACTAAAAACCAAAACAAAACAAAACCCACAAGCAGAGCCAGTAAATCCATTTGTTACTTCTAAATTCACACCCGATCTCCTCTGCAGAGCCAACTGGAGGCCTGGAAAGAAAGGGCAGTCTATGGCCTCAGATCTGGGTGAGCTGGGAAGATGAGTTTAGGACTTTAGCTCCTATTCTGGGAGCTATAAGAATGTGACACAGAAAAGAAAGGAGTTTAGTGTCTCACTTCCCCATCTATTGAGTGCACTTCTGCACTGCTGTCCCCCATCCACCCACGCAAATAATAGCCTGTCTCATGTGTAGTTGGGACCCTGCTGATGGTCAGGGTGGCTGTATTCCCTGAGCTAATATCAGAGAATCAGTCAGTGATTCCTGAAGGTCAGTTGCTGTCCTAATAAATCACCAATACAGAGGACTTAAATGGCTCTTCTCTGGTCCCAGTGAACATGTGTTTCAGAGAATTTCTCTCCAGAGTAGGTAATTGTGGCCCCCTGACCTGGAACCCTGACCCTGAGGGAGACATTGTCAAGACAGCAAAGCTGATGGGTCTTCACGAGAGGAAAGAAGAAGGAACCTGAGGATGAAGGACGCATTAAGAGGGACCCACCCCAGGAATATGTTGGGTTGAGCTCATGATTTATAGTGGATCCAGCTCAGGGTCTTGTGGTAGCTGAGCCTGGTATCTAGGCTGGTTGATCACTTGTGTAGAAAGAGATGAGGGTGAGCTGGACATCTGTCCAACCATGGTGAAAATGTCCCAAAGATCTGTCTTCAGTGACCAAAAGCACATCAGGGCTCCCCCAGCCTCTCTGATTCCCTCTCAGAACTTCAGCAGTGAGCATTTGGTGGCCATGAAAATTTGCTGTTCCCCTTCAGCTCTTCATTGAGGACAAGTGGGAACATTCTTATCAGCTGTTGCATAGAAGAAACAGAAAAGGAGCTGTGGAGCCAAAAATTCCTTTAGATGCTTCTATGGGCAGAAAATCAGTTGAACTCCAAGGCCTGAGATTAGAGTGTCCTGCCAGGAATTGATACCATGACTGCTGTCCCCAACCTCCTGGGCTCTGGTGTGCCCTGGGTCCAATTCAGCAGATTAGCTTGCTGACCTTCCCAGAGACTGGCCATGGGCTGGGATGGAACCTGCTGAGGGACCATTGATAACATCCTACTCAGCTGAAGGTGAATCATGGACACGCACCTTCTTCCTTTACATTCCATGTACCCTCAGCTGCACTTTTGTCCCATAGTTGTGATTTCATTTTTATGAGGTCCTGAAATAGAAGCATTTTTACTTTTTTTAATCTTTAAAATTTGTTTTAATTATGTATAACAAAAGAAATCATTTATGCAATTTGATATATCACAAAGATGGGATTTATTTTTTTTTATTTTTCTGAGTGTACATGTTGCAGATTGGTCATGCAATCATATATATATACATATATATTAATGTATATGTATGTATACAGTAATAATGTCTGTTTCATTCTACTATATTTCCTATGCCAACCCGCCCATCACTTCCCTCTACCTAATCTATGGTAACATTGTTCTTCCCTAGTGCCCCCTTTCTTATTGGGAATTAGTCAAATTGGTCAAAGATTTAGGCACTAGAAGAGACACCTTGCATCTCATAGAAGAAAAAATCGGCCCAAACTTCACAATGTCAGCCTAGGATCTGATATCCTTAACAAGACTCCTAAAGTGCAAGAAGTAAAATCAAGAATTAATACCTGGAAGGATTCAAATTTAAAAAAAAAAAAAAAAAAAAAAAAAAAAAAAAAAAAAAAAACTTCTTTTCAGCAAAGGAAGAATTAATAACATGATGAAATCCTAAAGACTGAGAGAAAATCTTTACCACATGCACCTCCAAGAAAGCATAAATCTCTGTTGCTGGGGCCCTGTTGATGGCTGTGTTCCTGAGCTAAAACCAGAGAATCAATCAGGGATTGATACCATGACTGCTGTCCCAGACCTCCTGGGCTCTGGTGTGTCTGGGCCCAGCTTAGCCCAGCTCAGCAAGTCAGCTTGGACTTGTTGAAAAGAAATTTTCCTATGTGGGATCGTGCATTACCAATGCCTTTCCAGGAACTATTAACAAGTACAACATCAGTTCAGAAATTGAGCAGATATAGCATGAGAGACTTGGTGACTATATTAATGCTTGTTTTTCCCATGGGGTTTGGATGGCATACAAGGGTCACCTGGTGGCTAAAAGGGCAGTTGGAACCATGATGCCTATAGTTAGGTGAAGTTGGATCCTAGAGAGGATCGAAGCCAGGCACCTTGACCTCAGGCAATCATCAGGCCTGAATCACACTCTGTGTGGGAATGGAGAGTCGGTCTTGCAGAGGGTGTCTCGGGGATACCACAGGGATCTCTACACAGGTTTGCTGTGTTTAGAGTCATAACCTTCATAGGAGACTGGGGCTTCAGGTGCTTATCAAGAGCTGGGCACTCCTGGGACTAATCCAGAACATATGGACCTAAAGTTTTCTAGTCTACACTAAATGTAAATTCACAAATCAAGAAGAGATGTCAAATGAAACCTTCTCTCTGTCCATCCACCCAGACCCTTTTTCCCCAACACATGCACATAAACCAAAAGAAAACAAAAACCCACCAGCAGAGCCAGTAAGTCCATTTGTCACCTCTAAATTCACACCCAATCTCCTCTGCAGAGCCAACTGGAGGCCTGGAAAGAAAGGGCAGCCTATGGCCTCAGATCTGGGTGATCTGGGAAGATGATTTTAGGACTTTAGCTCCTATTCTGGGAGCTATAAGAATGTGACACAGAAAAGAAAGGAGTTTAGTGTCTCACTTTCCCATCTATTGAGTGCACTTCTGCACTGCTGTCCCCCTTCTACTAACACAAATAATAGCCTGTCTCATGTGTAGTTGGGACCCTGTTGATGGTCAGGGTGGCTGTATTCCCTGAGCTAATACCAGAGAATCAGTCAGTGATTCCTGAAGGTTAGTTGCTGTCCAAATAGATCACCAATACAGAGGACTTAAGTGGCTCTTCTCTGGTCCCAGTGAACATGTGTTTCAGAGTATTTCTCTCCAGAGTAGGTACTTGTGGCCCTCTGTCCTGAAACACTGACCCTGAGGGAGATATTGTCAAGACAGCGAAGCTGATGGGTCTTCACGAGAGGAAAGAAGGAACCTGAGGATGAAAGACCCATTAAGAGGGACCTACCTCAGGAATATGTTGGGTTGAGTTCACGATTTATAGTGGATCCAGCTCAGGGTCTTGTGGTAGCTGAGCCTGGTATCTAGGCTGGTTGATCACTTGTGTAGAAAGAGATGAGGGTGAGCTGGAAATCTGTCCAACCATGGTGAAAATGTCCCAAAGATCTGTCTTCAGTGACCAAAAGCACATCAGGGCTCCCCCAGCATATCTGTTTTCCTCTCAGAACTTCAGCAGTGAGTATTTGGTGGCACTGAAAATTTGCTGTTCCCCTTGGGCTCTTCATTGAGGACATGTGGGAACATTCTTATCAGATGTTGCATAGAAGAAACTGAGAAGGAGCTGTGGAGCCCAGAATTCCTTTATATGCTTCTATGGGCAGAAAATCAGTTGAACTCCAAGGCCAAAGATTAGAGTGTCCTGCCAGGAATTGATACAATGACTGCTGTCCCAAACCTCCTGGGCTCTGGTTGAACTCCAAGGCCCAAGATTAGAGAGTCCTGCCAGGAATTGATACAATGACTGCTGTCCCAAACCTCCTGGGCTCTGGTGTGTCCTGGGTCCAGCTCAGCAGATCAGCTTGCTGACCTTCCAAGAGACTGGCCATGGGCTGGGATGGAACCTGCTGAGGGACCATTGATAACGTCCTACTCAGCTGAAGGTGAATCATGGAGATACATCTTCTTCCTTTATTTTCCATGTACCCTCAGCTGCACTTTTGTCCCATAGTTGTGATTTCATTTTTTGAGATCCTGCAATAGAAGCCTTTTTACTTTTTTAATTTTTAAAATTTGTTTTAAGTATGTATAACAATAGAAAGCATTTATGCAGTTTGATATATCACAAAGATGGGATATAATTTCTTATTTTTCTGAGTGTACTTGTTGCAGATTGGTCATGCAATCATATATATACATATATATTAAAGTATATGTATATATACAGTAATAATGTGTTTCATTCTACTATATTTCCTATGCCAACCCTCCCATCACTTCTCTCTACCTAATCTAAGGTAACACTGTTCTTCCCTAGTGCCCCCTTTCTTATTGGGAATTAGTCAAAGTGGATCAAACATTTAGGCACTAGAAGAGACACCTTGCATCTCACAGAAGAAAAAATCGGACCAAACTTCACCATGTCAGCCTAGGATCTGACATCCTTAACAAGATTCCTAAAGTGCAAGAAATAAAATCAAGAATGAATATATGGAAGGATTCAAATTTAAAAACTTCTTTTCAACAAAGGAAGAATTAATAACATTTATCACATGCACCTCCAAGAAAGCATAAATCTCTAGAATATATAAAAAAACTAAAAAAAAAAAACTGAACATTAAAAAAAAATCACCCAATCAATAAATGGGCTAAGGGACTGAATAGACACTTCACAGAAGAAGAAACCCAATTGATCTACAAATACATTAAAAAGTTTTCAACATCCCTAGCAATTAGAGAAATGCAAATCAAAACTGCACTAAGATATCATCTCACTCTTGTAAGAATGGCAATCATCAAGAATACAGGCAACAATAATTGTTGGCGAGGATGTGGTGAAAAAGGTACACATATACATACACTCAGAGTGTCCTAAGTGAGTTGATGAGTGCTCTTTCCAGGGAAAATTCCTTGGAGTCTCCCAAAACCTCAAGATTGCACCTGAGAAGAGGAGCTGCCATCTTCAGAGCTGATGTCTTTGGAGGTGGAAAAAAGAGGTAAGTGTGGAGGGCTAGGTGTCTCTGCAAATAATGATGGCAAAGGGAATCAGCCCAAGGACCACCACTGGAGAGCAAGGCATTGTACCCTGCAAATGGATAGGATTCCCAGGCAGATGATGTGGTTGAAAAACCCAGGCCCCTGGGTCTCTCTCCTCTCACAATGAGTTTGCTGGTAGAGCACCTGGACATCATGCACTCTCTCTAGGTATGTAGAGCTCTGCAGCAGCTGCCCAGACTGATACCTGGGACCATTTTCTCCACTGCATTTCCTCCTATGCTCAGGCTTCTGCTGTGATTCTGGGATGATACAGTGTGAGTCTGACCCTCAGAACCTTTAGTCACTACAGCCCAAGGATATTGGATTGTCGCGACCCCTTGCCCGCAAGGAAGACGCAACTCAGGAATCTTCTTTCAGCAGTTTATTCAGGCCCTTGATATTTCTTCTTCTCTCTCTCGGATGCCCCTCCCAGCCTTAATAAAGCATCCCAAGCCCCAATGCAAAGCTGCCGCGTGGAGCTTTCTCACAGGGTGGTGAAAAATCATGTGCCAACTTTCCCAGATAAGGAGTTGTTTGTCACAGACCACAGCGGAGCCAGCGTCATCTTGTAATGGCGACCATAGTCTGCAGAAACGGCAGAAGCGGCTCACCACAGTTCCCCCTTTTCTGTTTTCTTAAAACAATACAGGCGAGAGTAGAGGTCCTATCCCACTGTGCAGAAGTGGCTGCATAGTATGACTTAGTCCTAAGGAGGCGCCTTCCCCAGATCTGAAGCCATATCAGCCGACGCCTTTTTTCGTGGGGCGGGGCGTGGACGCGTCTAACCCGCATGCAATAGGACATGCTCTCCTTGAGGTCCTCGTCAAGGATCACTCAAGTGCAGTGCCTTGCCTCGCATCCTGTATCGTGACGATGGTGGACGAAGGGGGATAGCTGAGGCTGAACTGTGGCTGTTTATAATGACAAACAAGTTGACAGCACCCTGAAAGAAAGGCACGAACTTTAAGGCGATAGAAAAGCACTAGTGTGGAAACCCATCTGCGTGCAATGGCAGTAAGACCGGCAGAGTGCAAGGGCTTTCCAACACTAAGAGAATAACAAGGAAAGTCATGTCGATCCCAGTGCAATGTTATAATAACTTGGGGTGTAACGACCATGACAGAGGTTTACTGCTTAAGATGCGCAAGCCAGACTTGAGGCGAGTTGCCATTTTCTAAAGCTGCAAGAGCTTGTATGATCATAGCCTTTTCTTGTGCATGGCGAGTTTTAAGGCGACAGAGAAGCCACAAACAAAGTACAACACCGAAGCAACACATTGCACCAAAAATGCCTACTCCCACCCACTCTTTGAAGAAGGAAAAAGCAGAAGATATCCAATCGGTGAATTGACCCAAAGTCACGGGATCGACACGGGTACTGTTCAAAACAGCAATCTGAGTTAGTTGAGACTGGATCAAGTTTTCTGCTTCCATGGACCAGGTTCTGGATAGATACTCTCCGATGATGCGGGAGGCATTTCTGGAATCAAAAAATCTGACAGAGGTTATACATAAATGTGCACGTTGATCAACACAACCCAAAAGCACCAAGTCGGCCAATTCTTCTACCTGAGCTTGGAGTAAATCTATTCTTTGGTTGGCAGCTAAAATCCCTGACAAAATATGTTGATTAATTGAATTTTGAGATTCAAGTATGGTGGATGTTTGTTGAATAACCTGATTAATAGTGGCAGCAGTTTGAACCTGGCTGGCCATGGCTACTCCAGCTGTAACTGCTGCAGCAGCAGACACCACCACAGCTGTCACTATAGCTGCCGTAATTCCAAAATCTCTACGGGCTCTAATCAGTTCAACAATAGGAAAGGATTCTGGATCTGCAGTAACTGGGATGGGGACAAAGGTTGGAAATTTCATAACCATTGCCATAGTCCAGGAGCCATTCCAACACTCAGACAAATAACAGGTAATATTAGAGCAATTAAGCATCCCCTGTAATGTAACATTAGCCAAAAGAAACAGGAACGGAGATTGGAGACAGACTGCTGCGGAGGGTAATGTAGCATTAAACAATTGTGAATTGTGTGAAGTAATTTTAAGTCTCCTATCTCGCTCCGAGTCTTGGGTACTGCCAGAAACATTAAACAGCCAACTTTGGACTCCTAATATTTCCCTGGGGAAACACAAGCGCGGACTAGACTAGCCCAATCTGAGGGAGTCATGCAAAATCTAGTAAGTCCCTCCACCTGAGTGAGAGTGAAAGCGGCATCTATGCCATAAGTGCGGACAGATTCTGCCAAGGTTTTAATTATCTTAAAGTCTAAAGGCTCATGATATCTTTCCCTGTTATTGTCCTGAAATACAGGGTATGCAAGTCCCATATCTGTATTAACTGTCCTCCAAACTTGTGCATGAAAAGATCTCCCGGAACCTTGGCTCCCCCCACATACGGAGGTGGGGCAATCGGCACCATATCTTCTTCTAGATATTCTACCTCCTCCTCCTCAGAGTTTTGTTGACCAATGTTAACTCCCTTCCCCTTCTTACAGTAGGCCTGCGTGCCCTGTGTCTCCTTTTTCTTCTTTTTCATTTTTATCTTATGTAGTTGTTGTAACAATATATCAAGGTCCTCAGAACTCTCTGAGTCGCTTGTGTTCTCAGGCGTTTTTAATTCGGTCAAGTCTGGGTAGAGCCTTCTCCTATTTTTATCTTCAGGCTCTTTTGCCTTCTCACTACTGTTACTTTTAATACTCTCTGCCACTTCACTACATGATCCTTCAGATTTTTCCTCATGCAGTTGCTCAAGAATAGCTTGACCCTCACTCACAGCTTCCTGGCATTTACCATCTGTAAGGCAACCACGGACCATTTTCCAAAGGGGTATCACCCTACCCTCTAATATGCCCTGCTCAGAAGCAAAGTCAAGATCTTTGCCTAATTTATCCCAACTAGGCACAGTAAGGCTGCCCGAAAATGCAAACCACGGTGCAGCGATATCTATCTTCTGTAAAAATCTCTGTAAAGTACTATGTTTCACTTCCAGTCCCTTGGAACGTAACAGGCCATCTAGGGCCAGGAGAAGCGGACTTGAAGATGCGGCACCCATGACCCAACAACAAAGGAAGCACAAAAAAAAAAAAGCGAAAGTAGGAGCGAAAGTACACAGTGCAGCTGCAATAAAATGTAAGGCTCTCTCTTTCATTACAGAGGAGCTGTCCCGCTTTGGTCGCGGATCCCACTTACTAGGGACTAACCCCGCTTTGATCGCGGATCCCACTTACCTGGGACTAACCGGTGCACCACCCCTGACTGCTGAAAGTTCTGGTTCCCGGGTCTCGGCACCACTTGTCGCGACCCCTTGCCCGCAAGGAAGACGCAACTCAGGAATCTTCTTTCAGCAGTTTATTCAGGCCCTTGATATTTCTTCTTCTCTCTCTCGGATGCCCCTCCCAGCCTTAATAAAGCATCCCAAGCCCCAATGCAAAGCTGCCGCGTGGAGCTTTCTCACAGGGTGGTGAAAAATCATGTGCCAACTTTCCCAGATAAGGAGTTGTTTGTCACAGACCACAGCGGAGCCAGCGTCATCTTGTAATGGCGACCATAGTCTGCAGAAACGGCAGAAGCGGCTCACCACATTGGATGACCTCTTTTGAATTTCAATCTGAGGACTGATCCTTGGATACCTGTTGACCTCCAAAGCTGGCCTTCCTCTTGGGCTCTCCTGGGAATCTTCAGCTTCTGTTTTGACTGCTACTTACAGCAGTTCTCCTGCCACCAGATTGTATAGGAGCTTCAGAGCAGGAGATTTCTTCTTCCAGATAACTCTTAAGCCCCTGTCACCAGAGAGGATGTGGGTAGGGAGTATAGCCTCCCTCTGTGGCAATCTCACCCACTCTATCCTTCTCAGCACAGTGCAGAGAGGTGATCTCTGCAGTGTTCTCTGAGACAGGCCATGTACGGAACATGTAATTGAGTGTCCAGATATAAAATATAAAATTTATCTCTGGTCCATGTGTTTTGATTGAAGAGTGGAAAATGAGAATAAATTGCATTTCTATTACAAAGGGTTCTGTTCAGAGAAACCTATCTATTAGGCCTAAAGGATCTTAACTAACTGTGTATGCAAATGGGAATCAGAACTAATGTTAATTCCTTCTTCCATCACAGCAAGGGCAATGATGCTAACACTGGGTATGTTTGTCCCAACAGCTTATCTGTGTGCTCATGCCACCACCAACATCCCTGTTCTGCTCCTTCTTCTCTACTTCCTTCTCCTGATCCTCCTCCTCTCGTCCTCATCATCATTTCTATTACACTTATTTTGCTTCATCACATACTTATTTTGTATTTCACACAAAATATTTACCATATTTAACAATGTATAATCATGAGTACTCTGCATCATAATGTTTCATCAAAGACAATTTAAGAATAAATGTTTTCTAAGTAATACTACACAATTTATATATATATATATATATATATATATATATATATATATATATATATATATTTTCTCATAATATTCACATGGCACTTTTTTGCAAAACGAAATTGGCACAAAATTTGTGAGTATTATGTGATGAAATATTAATTTATGGTGGAGGACTTCTTCAAATCCTTTAGTCTCTCCTAGGGAAGTCTAGGCCCACTAAACAAAATACTTAGTTAGCTGTGTACATTTTTCAGATCTTCTCAGGGGAACAGGTCTCCCATGACTGTGCCACCTAGACCTGGGATGTGTCTTTTCAATTAATAAAAGTTTTGTTGTTTCTCCTGCTGTTGTGGTTCTTTGTATCAGTCTCTGTAGGTTTTCCCCCTACAGATTAGTATAAGCTTCCCCACTTCACAACAGTTAAAGTTCAGGAGAAGAGAGAACAATGGTGTCAAGTCTGAAAGTCGACCCATATCACGGAATTCAGGTCCTGGCTCTTCCAACAGAACATGACCACAGCAGAGAATGTGAGGACAGGGCTGAAAAGCAGGTCTCATGTGCAGTTTTTGGTTCACTGCTATTTACATTATGACTTTATTGTCACCAGGAGTGTAGCACAGCCTTCAGGGGCTCTGATGGTAAGTGGACATACAAGGGCATCCTGTTACAGGTGATGTGGTGTTGCCTGCAAATGCCAAGCTCTACTGATAGCATGGGGGAGCACAAGGGCCTCCAAACATGGGAATGGAGCCATCCCCCATTGTTGCACAGCCTGTGTGATGTAGAAGTGAGTCAAGGTACTTGGCATGAAGATGCAGTGGAAGTGTGTCCCTACACAGTAATTGTGGTTGTATTTGCAAACACAAGGGCTATGCTATCATCAGATAAGTCCCAGATACTGTGGTGAAAGGTGGATCCACACATGTCTCCTCATTCACATTTTCTGACTATGATTTTTTTTCTATTTAGGTGTGACTGACATGTACTGATGGATAGCAGCAAGAGATCTCCTAGTACTTGCTCTTGCCTACATCCACACTGCTGTCAGTAAGCTCCCCAATAAATCATATTCTATGCAAATCTAGAACTGTCTGCCACTTTTTATCAGTCATATGTAATGTTGAGCCTTGTTCTCTTATGGCTGGATAGTTCTTGAAAACCACCCACATTCATTGGTATCCTAAAACAAATTCAGACAATTGCAAGTGAAGTTGTGCAGCATCTCTGTATCTATGTGTTTAGTGCTTCCTCCATTTATTGATGATATATGGGATATAACAGCAAAAGATGACTTGACTAGAGGTTTCCAAGTAGATGGAATTAAAACATATGTCTTATTACATCTTGAGTTCATTTGGCTAACACAAATGCTGTAGAATATTAGTCAGGGAGATACATTGTTTTTGTGTGTGCATGTGTGTGTGTGTGTGTGTGCATGCATTTGACATGAAAGTCTTGCTGTTTCCTAGGCGGACCTTGATTTTCTGTGCTTAAGCAATCCTCCTGATTCATCCTGCCAATCATTGGGGTTTTAGATTTCCCTGAACATGACTGCCTATATAACACATATGAAAGGAAGTAACTTTCATTTTCATTTGAGGATAGAACCCAGGCATGCTTAGTCACTGAGCCACATCCTCAGCCTTTTTATATTTTGTTTTGAATCAGAGTCTTTCTAAGTAACTTAGGGCCTTACAAATTTGCTGAGGCTGACGTTGAGCTCCTGATTCTCTTGTCACAGGCTCATGAATCACTGGAATTACAAGTGTGAGCCACCACACCCAGATAAAGGAAGTAATTCTGACAGGAATGCTCAATGACAGCAGGAAGAATATTTAATTTTAAAGAAACATAATCTGAGATGTACATCTGTTTTCATGTGAAGCAAATTGTGTGATTGCAATATAAATTTCTAAACATCTGGATACCTCTCTGAACTAAAATTCTGCTATGAATACTATTAATGGCATTGCCAATGAGGAAATGAAGAGATGAGTGAAAAAATGAAAATAAGGCATTCGTTTCCAAACAACAGTCATGTGGTTTCATGTTGAATTCCATAATTGTCTGAAAATTCATTCCAATTTATCTGTTTTATTTGTTGAGTCAGAGATTTGTTTTTCAGCATTGTATGTGTGTGTGTGTGTGCGTGTGTGTGTTTGGTCTTCTGTCCATGATAAAATTGACATGAAACTTGGTATACAGGAGAAATAAAACCACTGAGAAATTATTTCTTCCTGATGGTTGTCATGAAAATTTATGAAAAGCGCTTTAGTCTCTGTATTTTCAAATTTATTTGGTTTATACTAAATCATTTGGTTTATGCATTTTGAAAATAGGATGAGCATTATTCTTTTTTGCAGGTAAGATGTAGTAAGTATACTTTCTCTTGTTTCTCTCAATATCCATGCAGTTAAAAATGAAAATCTGCCCAGAATGCCCAGGAGCACCTGTATGTGAATCATAAAAGGGAAGGTAGGGATACTGGACTCTGAGGTGTCACTATGCAGAGGTGAGCTGTCTCCTTGTCTCTTTTTCTCCTTGGCTTGGACTCCATGCAGCCCTGGGATGGATAGGGGCTCCCATAACACAGGACAATTACAATATTCACTGATGCATCCTGAGGAAATTGACTCCTCATGCTCAGAACAGGATTGAGAAATCATATTTTGTCTCTTTTGTTTCTCTGCTGTTCATTTTCAAAATGAAGCTTCCAGGACATTCTGTCCCACTGACAACAATCACAATAGAGGGAAGGAGGACCTGGTCTTCTTCTAGAAGTGCACTCTGAAGAGAATGGCATGAAGCTCCCTTGGTCCAATTCCTGTGTCTTCTTGGTACTCAGTCTAGACATGTACACAGGTACAGATGGGCTCATCAATGAACATATACATTGTTTATCCAGAGGAAGAAGAAAGAACACCGGAGATATGATAGAATTAAGAAGACTGTTGAGAGTGATGAGGTTGTAACAGCACCTATCTGGATCACTTTTGAGCTTCTCCTCTCACTTCTCTACAGCAGACACAAGGATATGATGCTAAAGAAAATGAAAAAAAAACTGAAAACAGGATTGGGGGTAGTCCACAACCAGATCCCAGGTGGGAAAATGAATAATGTATACAAAAAGTAAATGCTGATAGTGCAGCAAAGCTTTTATCAATTATCCTGAGATAGGAATGATAACCTGCCCGTGGAAAGTTAGAACTTGTATCCTGAACTCAACTTGGCAGATTGCCTGCTAAAACACAAATATGCAGATAGGATCTGAATAAGATGCAGAGTTTTATAAAATAAGAATGGAATGCCTTGGATAGAGTCCAACTATCTTAATATATAATGGATTAAGAAAAACTCAACATTCATGCTAAAGTTAAAAGGAGATGGCAGAGATGTGGGTTTTTTCTGACAAAGGCTTTAGGCAGCCATTGAAAAACCCATCCCAGAAATAAGGTCAAACACTTTTGAAGTGAATGGAAGTCTAGAAAAATACAGGAAGGAAATTAAAGTTTAAAGGCAAACTGTGTGAAAATAGTATAGATGGAAGTTCTCCTGGAAAATACAAAAAGAAGAATAGATGCTAAACAAGAATCACCTGGTTGGCCTCACAATGTGAACTAATCAAAGAAATACACAGAAGGGAACATGAAGAGAGAAGAATCCTCCCCTAAACCTGTAACCTGTGGGATAAACGTGTGACCTATTAGGTAGGCAATGAATGTCCTCAAAAAAAGAAGAAACAGGCAGAAATTATAGTCTAATCTGTGGTTCACCAAATACAATTTAAACCACATGTTCAAAAATTCCATGAAAGTTAGCACAGGGACATGGAGAGAACCACATGCAGGCTCATTAAATGCATCTTCTGTTTTCTTGAAAACTCTCTAGACCCTGGAAAGGAAGCAATATTTTTACATTTATTAAAATGTCAGATATAAAATATGTTCCCTGTAGATTCCATGAGAATGTTTCCTTTCTTTCTCACCCCCGCCCCCGCTGCTCCTGTCACAACACCAACCCAATCTCCAGACACCTCCCCACTGTTCCATAGTGGTTGCTGTATTCTGTTCAAAGCATTGCTGCTGAGCTTTTTATCCATGGTCTGCAATACCCCTGGAAAATGCCTCGGGGGTTACTTAATCAGTATGCTGACTGACTGAGTCTGCCTTACTAAAACTGGACTGTGATGTTTAGTTTCACAAACAAGGGTATCAGGAACAGGATAATAGAGAGGAAACACAGATTTAAAGCCATGAACCACACTGAAAAGTGTCCATGGACTTAGACATGAGAAAGCCAGATCCCCAGTGTGCAGTGAAGGCCAAGTATCAGGCCAAGTACAAGTATCAGTTCCTGAGGATGCAGTGATGGGCCTGGGGCAGAGTGGAACCAGAATGAGTGAGTGGAGATATTTAGAGAAGCAGGTCAGATTCCATCCTTTCCCCATCCAAGGCTCTGCCCGCTAGTCCCTCCCTAACATGGTTTGTTCTATGCAGAAAGTCAAAGAAAACTTTGTGGAAAGTGAGTTCAGGCAGAGCTGATGCTATACAATTAGGAGAACACTGTGCCTCATGAGTGCTGTGTGGTGTGACCATCTCCCTCCTAGAAGTGTTCCTATTCAGACTCATTCTCTTACTTGAGATGAGAAGATATGGGAATAAATGGACATAGTCACCATTTATTGGTGTTAGTTGCACTGTATATAGTTATTTCATCAATCCTGGCACTGGAAAAAATATATATTTACCTCTTGGAATCCTCTTAAGGTATAGTACATTACACACAAATGGATATTAAAATTAAAGTGAAATAAAACTGAATCATTTTCCTTTCCTTGATTGAAAAGAACGGGGACTGAGAATGAAATTAGAACTAGAGATAATTTATTTTTTTTCCTGTTTATTGGCGCATTTGAAGTATACATAACAGTGAAATTTGTTATAATGTATTCATGTGTGTACACAATAAAACAGTATAATTTGATCAATTTAATTCCCCAGAATCTCCCCCCCCTCTTTTTCCCATCTCTCCACTGTATTCCCTTCTTCTACTGGTTTAGCAGAATAAGTTTTTAAATTTATTCTAATTAGTTATACATGACTGTAGAATGCATTTTGACACATTGTACACAAGTGGAGCACAGCTTCTCATTCCTCTGTCTGTATATGGTGCAGAGTCACACCAGTAGTGTAATCATACCATATACATAGGGTAATAATATCCATCTCATTCTACTGTCCTTCCCATACCCACAGTCCCACCCCTCCCCTCAACCCCTCTGTACAATCCACAGTTCCTTTATTCTTTCTACCCACCCTCATCCCCACTATGGATCATCATCTACTTATCAGAGAAAATATTTGGCTTTTGGATTTGGGGGACTGGCTTACTTTACATAGCATTATGTTCTCCAGTTCCATCCATTTACCTTGAAATGCCATAATTTCATTTTCTTTGGAGGCTGAGTAATATTCCGTTGTGGAGGTAGAGATTATATGTATGTATGTATATATATATATATATATATATATATATATATATATATATATATATCAAGACAAGATTAAGGAAGCTCCTATTTTGGTGTTGGAAAATCTCCCTGAAACCATGAACAAAGAAAATGAAAAGATAAAGAGATCCAATGCTCTAGCACTGTAACCTCATGCTGCTTGGATGAAGCTCAAGTGGAAACCTGGACCTTCTTCTTTGCACCTCCATCAAGTCCAGGGCTGAACCAGGCAGAAGGTGGATAAAAAGGAAAGATGCAACTGAATTCCTAAGAGGTCCAAGGAAGAGGCAAGAATGTATCCTTGGCTCTTAGCCAGGAAATTCCCTGGAGAGAATGGGAATTGCCCTGAGAGCTGAGTCCCCTATGGCATTTAAGAGTGAAACACTGGTAGGCATTTTGAAATATGAAAACTTCAAACATTCAAATTGCCATATAGAAAGTAACTATTTTCACATATTTTTCAAAAATTTGTGCATATATAGTTTAATTACTGAGGAGAACATGGAAAGATGTTGAGGCACTTTGAATCTTCACATCCAGAAGACACAAAGTGCAATGGAAGATATAGAAATTTACTGGGGTTGGCATGTAAGATGTCAGAAAGTGGACGTTTCATTGTTAATATTGGAAAAATTCTGGCAAGTTGATGAAGGTTGATTACCATCTTGTGTTATCTGGGGCCTGTACCCATTTGTTCAAAGAATACCTGAAAATATAGTCAAATACAAGTGTGTGTGTGTGTGTGGTGTGGTATGTGAGTGTTTGTGTGTGAGTAAAATTCACATTATGTTTTTTCATATCCATTCTCAATATTGTGGCCACTTTACAATGGCTTGACTTTAAGATTTCTCCACTTTATTATGGTGGGAGGGTGATAGGCATCTGATAGAAAACATACTTCCAGTTTTCAATTTTGATCTTTTCCCAGGGAAGTTTCATGTGTATTGAACCTTGACTGAGGTTTGGGGCAGTTGCAGCTCCAGTAAGCTTTGTAATCATGAGGGCAAAAAAAACCCCTATATTCCATAGTGTATGTGGTTACTAAGCAATGGCATTCAGTAGCTTAGCTGTATTAAGATACTTTTTTAATTGTATTTTTTATTTACAAGGGTTTGTCAGGATGTTATTCCACTGTAATTTGAGGATCATATGTCTGTATATGGAATTAATCTTTCATTCTAACTGGGGTTCCTTCTAGGAATTTGGTTGCACACTGTGGAACTCATAAAAATTGAGAATCCCCAAGAATGAGTTTCTCACCCTCCAAATATTTCTTTCATTAATGAAAAAAGGAGACATTTACCTAACAGCCATCCTAACTAGGAGAAAACTCACATACATTGACCTGAGGAACTTGTGATTTCACTGAGAACTGGAGGAATTGCATCTATAGGCATGGATTTAACCTTCTCTTTCATTAGATAAAGGATTAGAGAGACCACATCACCAGAGCAAAGTAAGCTGTCACTGTCCCAAGAACTTAAAAACAGGGCTACACTTTGTGTGTTATTTTGCTATGAGAAAGTAGAGGAGCTGAGAGAAACTAAGTTTCTAGTTCATGTTGCAGGAAGAAATCTCTGTACCAAGTTGAGGAAGCATCTTCAGAGCAAGACACAGCTTCTATGCTTTGCACAGGTTTTGGTCTCACTTCTCATTCAACTTGCCCCACTGTGGTAAATGTAATTGCCTGCATATGAACAGCAGTAGTAATCAGCCTCATCCTCCAGCTGCAGCCCAGAGATGGTCAGAGATGCTGTGGTGCCAGACTTGGAGCCAGAGAAGCGGTCAGGGATCCCTGAGGACCGACTACTAACACCGTGAATCATGAGTTTATGGGTTGTTCCTGGATGACTTTGGAACCAGGACACATGTTTATATCTCCCAATGTCACTGCTGGTTCCAGCACAGGAGATGGTGACTGACTGTCCAGGAGTTCCAGAGACTGAGGGAGGCTGAGTCAGAGCAGACTGGGCCCAGAAACCTGGAAAGAGGGAAACACACTCTAGGTTGAATCAATGCTTGGTCTCCTAACCTGAGCATGAGGAGGGAAAACATCAACCCAGATGTCCCCAAGAACCCTTCTCAGCAAATGTCACACTTTTACCCTGATTGAGGAGGATAAGCAGAAGCAGAGTCCAGGCCATGGTGGAAGTGCCCCAGAGAACTCCCTGCTCAGATTCTAGCACTGGGCCTGGCTCCTCCAGATTGCTTTTATCTCCCTCCTTGTCTCAGAGAGAGGAAGTCCTCAATGCAAATCTGCTTTCTGCACCTGCCTCTCTCCTCAGCCATATCTGGCCTGTCCTGGATTCTGCACACTCCTGAAGCCCTCTGCTGAAGAGTTCAGCTGTGGGAATAAAAATTTCCTGCCTTAGATTTCTTGAGAATCAGAAACTTGAATTTACTATCCTCCATTGCCCAGGAGAGTAAGATCTGTTGAACTCCATCATCTCTGTCAGCTCCAGGATCTTCAGTGTCTCTGGTAAGATGTCACTGTATCTCCGTGAACCTCCAGGGCTGGGCCACCCCACAGTGCCCTCTCCTGGTGCCTATCCTCCAAGATCTCTTTAATGACAGGAAACAATTCTGACCACACCAAGAAACACCTGCTATGGTTGTTGTTGTGGGGTCTCCTCAGAGACAGCCATGTTTCTGTCCCTCCCTTGTGAATCTGTGGTAGCTTATGCAGAATCAAATTGCACCAGTATGTCTGTCACTCCCAGCCACTCAGCATGTGTCACAGACAATCCATGGGTCACTGTGAAGAAGGCTCAGGGAGGGAACAGGATGTCCCACGCATGGCCATAGTCCTGACTTGATTCTACACTTTCATTCCTGCCTGTCCATTTCTGAGTAATGACCAGTTTTGTTTCAGTGGCTGAATCTCAGTCTCAAATGTGAGGAACAGGAATCCTACCCCTTGGGTAGGGTATCTGTAAGGAGATGAGAGCAAGATGGGAAGGGTAAGATTTGACAATAGGTCATTTCTATCCAAACAAGAGATATTTATTTATTTTAATGTATTTTGTTTTTAATGGATTTTAATTTTATTTTATTGATACTGGTTACTGAACCCCAAGAATTCAACCACAGAGCCCCATCTGAAGCATTTTCTATATTTTATTTAGAGACAGGAACTAGCTAAGTTGCTTAGGGCCTCATCATGTTGCTGACACTGGCTTTGAACTCATGATCCTGTGCCTCAGCCTCCAAGCTGATGGTGTTACAGGCATGAGACACCATGTCCCAAAAAATATTTTATATTTTAAACTGACATTTTATATTATGGGGTACATGATGGTATTGTTACACATATGATTAAGTCAAGCTAATGAACAAATGCAATACCTCATTTTTTAAAATTCAATATACTAGATTTTATTTTATATGTGTAGCAACCTTCACCCTTTTTTATTTATTTTTCATACATGAAAATAGTGGAATGTATTACACTCATTATTACCCATTTACAGCACAAGTTTCACAAGTTTTCCTAACTCTTATATAAGTATGTTTATGCCAAAATATGCCATTATACATGTACTCTTTTTTAAGTACATTACAATTCTTAATACACATATATACCACAATTTTTCATATCTCTGTTTGTATATAAGGTATGTTAACACCAACTTCAAATGTTCTTACATAAATTTTGTATAATGATGACCATTACATTCCCCCATCCTTGCTATTCCCCTTCCCCCTCCCTTTCCCTCCCACCCCTCTTTCCTATCTAGAAATAATCTTCCTCCCAAGCTCTCCCTCCCTATCCCACTTTGAGTCTCCCCCCTATATCAGAAAAAAAATATTTGGCATTTGTTTTATGGGGATTGGCTAACTTCACTTTGCATAATCTTCTCTAATGCCATCCATTTACGTGCAAATGCCATTATTTTGTTCTTCTTTAGTGCTGAGTAATATTCCATTGTGTATAAATGTCACATTTTTTTAATCAATTAACCACTGAAGGACATCTAGGTTGGCTCCAAAGTTAGCTATTGTGAATTGTGCTTCTATAAACATTGATGTGGCTGTGTCCCTGTAGAATCTGTTTTTAAGTCCTTTGGATGTAGACCGAGGAGAGGGATAGATGAGTCAAATGGTGGTTCCATTCCCAGTTTTCCAAGGAATCTCCATACTGCTTTCCCAACTGGCTGCACCAATTTGCAGTCCCACCAGTAATGTAGGAGTGTACCTTTTACCCCACATCCTCGCCAACACTTGTTGTTAGTCTTCATAGTAGCTGCCATTCTTACTGGAGTGAGATGGTATCTTAGAGTAGTTTTGATTTGCATTTCTCTGATTGCTACAGATGTTGAGCATTTTTTCATATATTTGTTTATTGATTGTATATCCTCTTCTGAGAAGTGTCTGAAGCATGCACTGGAGAAAAGATAGCATCTTCAACAAATGGTGCTGGGAAAACTGGAATTCCATATGCAACAAACTGAAATTGAATCCCTATCTCTTAACATGCACAAAAGTTAACGTAAAATGGATCAAGGATCTAGGAATTAAACCAGAGACTATGTGTCTAATAGAAGAAAAAAAATAGGCCCTAATCTTCATCACATGGGATTAGGCCCAACTTCCTTAATAAAGCTTATAGCTCAAGAATTAAAACCAAGAATCAACAAATGGGATGTATTCAAACTAAAAAGTTTTTTTTTTCTCAGAAAAAGAAACAATCTGTGAGGTGAATAGGGAGCCTACATCCTGGAAGCAAATTTTTACCCCTCACACATCAGATAGAGCACTAATCTCTAGAGTATATAAAGAACTCAACAAGCTAAGCACACACAACAGAAAAAAAAAATAATCCAATCAATAAATTGGCCAAGGACCTGAACAGACATTTACCATTGTTTTTAATTTAATTAATTTATTTATTTTTAATTCTGCAGTGCAAGATATTGAACCAGGGCCTCAGTGTGGTAGGCCAACACTACCACTGAGCTATATCCTTAGTCCTACTAGTGATTTTTTTTTATTTTAATTTTTTAATGACTTCACTTATTTTCTTGTGTTATTTAAATCTGAAGGAACTTGTTTAGTATTTTTTGAGCAAACTTGTATTGTTGAATTCTTCCAGCTTTTGATTTCTGGGAGTGTCTTAATTTTTTTTCTTTTTTAATGGGTTTTTTAATTAATTAATGTATTTTCATTAGGTATATATGATAGCAGAATGCATTTTCATTCATTGTACACAATTGCAGCACAACTTTTCATTTCAGTGGTTGTACAACCAGGGTACTACAGTAAGAGACTCATAGTGCAGTTGATGAAATGTCAGAGAAAAAAGTTCAGAATGTACATTACCTCATTTTTTAAAGCAACATTACTGAGTTATACCTCATACAACAACAATTCAACCATTCCAAGTATATGCTACAACGTGCTTGACCATGTTCAGAGTTGTGCCACTACCATCACAATTAATTTTAGAGCATTTTCGTCACAGAAAAAGGAAACTCCATGATCATTAGCAGTTTTCCCAATTTCTCTCTCTCTCAACATCTTCATTCACTCTTCCTACCTGTGAAAGAAATCATTTATTCACTTTCCATTTCTATGTGATGCACTATTCTGAAATTTTAAAATCACTTTTATCTGAAGAGAATATTTAAGATATATTCTTATTTGATTTTAAAAAACATAATACATTAGCATTAACTAGAATCATCACACTATGCCTTAGACCATTGGAAATCATTCTCCTGTATGACAGAAAACCTGTCCCCTTTTACAAGGATTGCACTTTTGTTCTTATTCCTAACCCACCTCACCCCTGCTGTGGAATCGTTTTACTCTCTACCTCTGTGAGTCCTTCTCTTATATATTCCACATATAATTAGTTTATATGGTGTTTATCTTTCTGTGCCTATCTTATTTTACCTAGCATAAACATCTTTTATTTTTTTCTATAAACATCATACTTACCTAAAGATTACATTCAATTTTATGTTTAACTTATTTAAAATATCTGGTATCTTCTTGGTTTTGTTCTGACCTATCACATGAATATGGCATGATCAACCATACTTATCTGAAGGATATTGAATAAAACTAGCTAGAGGTGTTGAATAGTTTTTCATATATTTGTTGATCAATTGTATTTCTTCTGTGAAGTGTCTGTTCAGTTCCTTAGCCCATTTATTGATTGGATTATTTGTTGTTTTCTTGTTAAGTTTTTTGAGTTCTTTATATATCCTTGAGATTAATGCTTTATCGAAGGTGTATGTGGTAAAAAAAAAATTTCTCCCAGTCTGTAGGCTCTATCTTCACATTGTTAATTGTTTCATTTGCTAAGAAACAGCTTTTGCATTTAAATCCCAATTTATTGATTCTTGACTTTACTTCTTCTGCTTTAGGAGTCTTGTTAAAGAAGTTAATCCTAGGCTGATATCATGAATATTTGGGACTTCTTTTTATTCTATTAAGTGCAGGGTCTCTTTTCTAGTGCCTAAGTCTTTGATCCAGTTTGAGTTGATTTTTGTTCAGGGTGAGCAATAGAAGTTTTATCATTTTGCACCATATGGATTTCATGTTTTTCTGGCAGCATTTGTTGAAGAGACTATTTTTCTCAGGTGAATGTTTTTGGCACCTTTGTCTAGTATGACAAGCCATATTTATGTGGGTTTGTCTTTGTGTCTTCTATTCTGTACCATTGGTCTACAATTCTATTTTGGTGCCAATAACATGCTGTTTTGTTACTATATCTCTGCAGTATAGTTTAAGGTGTGATATTGAGATGTTCCCTACTAAGAATTGCTTTACCTCTTCTGGGTCTTTTATTTTTCCAAATAAATTTTATGATTGCTTTTCCTATTTCTATGAAGAGTGCTATTTGGGATTTTAATAGGAATTGCATTAAGTCTGTATAAAACTTTTGGTACTATGGCCATTTTGACAATATTAATTCTGCCTATCCAGGAGCATGGGAGATCTTTCATCTTCTCAAGTATTCTTCAATTTCTTTTTTTAGGGTTTGTAGTTTTCATTGTAGAAATTTTTCACCTCTTTTATTAGATTGATCCCCACATATTTTACTTTTCTGAGGCTATTGTAAATGAGATAGTTTTGCTAGTTGTTCTTTCAGTGGATTCATCGCTGATGTATAAGAATGCATTTGATTTGTGGATGTTGATTTTATATCTTGCTACTTTGCTGAATTCATGTATTAATTTTAGAAGTTTTCTGGTGGAATTTTTTGGATCTTCTAGATATAGAATCATGTCATTAGCAAACAGTGATAGTTTTTGTTTACCTATTTGTATCCCTTTAATTTCTTTCTTTTGTCTAATTGGTCTAGTTAGAGTTTCAAGGATGATGTTGAATAGAACTAGTGGAAGAGGACATCCTTATTTGTTCCAGTTTTTAAGAGGAAATCTTTCAATTTTTCTCTATTTAATGATATTGGACTTGAAAATCAAAACTAAAATAATATTTCATCTCCCTCCTGTCAGAGTGGCAACCATCAAGAATACAGGCAACAATAAATGTTGGCAAGGATGTGGGGAAAAAAGTACACTCACACATTGCTTGTGGGCTACAAAGTGGTACAAATACTATGGAAAGTAGTATGGAGATTCCTCAGAAAAGTTAGAATGGAAACACTGTTTGACCCAGCTATTCTACTACTCCTTTATAATCAAAGGACTTAAAATCATTATTCTATAATAATGCTGCCATGTCAATGTTTATAGCAGCTCAATTCACATCAGCTAAACTATGGAACCAACCTAGGCATCTTTCAATAGATGAATGGAGAAAGAAAATGTGGTATATCTTTTCAATGGAATATTACTCAGTTTTAAAGAAGAGTGAAATGATGGTATTTGCCAGTAATAGGATGGAGTTGGAGAATATCATGCTAAGTGAATTAAGCCAATTCCCAAAATACAAAGGAAAAATGTTTTCTGTAATATGTAGTGCTAATTTGTCAGTCCCGCTGACAATATGTAATTCCTGGTATAGCAGAGATGCTTAAGAAGGACACACACACACACACACACACACACACGCATTCAGTAGAAAATGAGCACCGTCTTTACTTTTTTCTCTTTCTTTTATACAGCATTGTTAATTAAAAAAAGGGAAAGAAAAAACATCCTTTTGTCAGCTTAATCCTTACAAGCTTAGATAAACATTTCCAGGAAAACTTTGTTTATGGTCACAGTGCTCTATATTTTTTATCAATTAACTTGTGGTTATTTATTTCCAGGCAAACACACACACACACACACACACACACACACACACACACACACACATATATATATATATATAATATTTTACACTTGGCAGAACATTTTTTTTCTCCTATCTTCTTAAGACAGCAACAAGGACACAGTTTGAAGAGTTCATACTTTCTCACAGAACTCCTTGTTTTGCTAAGCACAGCAAAACTTAACTGTTTGTGTGCGTTAGCTCACAGTTCCCCCTTAAATAACAATGACGGCAATTGTGCCTGTCTTAGGTTGTGAACCATATTGTAACATTTTTACCCATTATGGAGGACTTTCATTGATGGAAAATGAAAGCCTCTGTTTTAGGTTGATATGTGTAGTGATTTATCTTACCTGTCACTGGCAACAATCATCCAAACCATCAGGGGACGTATGAAGTCACTACAGGAGGACGAGATAAGAGACAAGTGGTCATACAGCAACCAATGAAACAAACAAGTATAGACATGTCAAGTATCAAAATTACACATA